>NC_092800.1:27364913-27438131 GCF_918797505.1 Bemisia tabaci | reverse complement strand
TTTTGAGCTGTCAAGAAAAAAAAAAAAAAAAATAAAAAATATTTAAGGGAGATGGCCGTGGTCAAAGTTGTTCAATGTTTTTTGTTAATATAGGTACTGGTAACCAAGACAACTCACTCGAATAGAGCCTTAACTCATAAGTAAACTCTTTACTTACCCAGCATACACCAATAATGAGACAAATGGCAGTCACTCAATGAGAAAACTACTGTTTAAGAAAAGTTTTATAGCTCTTTACTGAATCAATTGCTGCAAGCCATCAGTAAGTATTGAATCGGACCATCAAATTTTTTGGCCGTTTACCTTTGTGAAACGGAATTATTTACCTATTTTAAGATGCTTAAATGGGTTCGTTGATTTCTTGTCACAACTTTTATACTATGTTGTTTTTTTCTCCTTAGACGGATAGTGGAAGTTTCTACAACCCTCTCCACTCAGATGAAGAGAGATGGCACACTAAAAGAAGTAGACAAAGTAGCGATGAAGAAAGGCAGAAAAAGAAGAAAAAGAGGAAGCATAGGAGTGATGAATCTAGCAAAAGGAGCAGACATAGTAGCAAAGAATCTAGCAGAAGAAGTTGGCATGGCAGTAACGAGCTTAGCAAAAGAAGTAAGCATACCAGTGCGGAACGTAGCAAAAGACGTAGGCTGAACAGTGAAGAACACAACAAAAGAATTAGGCATAGCAGTGAAGAACGTAGCAAAAGAGGTAAAGAGAGTAGTGAAGAACCCGGCAGAAGAAGTAAATATAGTAGCAATGATGAAAGGCCAAAAAAGAAGGAAACAAGGAAGCATGAGGACGTGCATGATGACAAACCTAAACACAAAAGAAGTCACCGGCAAGACAAACCCAAGAAAGTAAAGGAAGAACCAAAAACCATTGATACCCCCAAAGAAGTTATCACAGAAGATCAAAAGAAAACAGTCGATTTGCTAACATCCAAGACAGGTGGTGCCTATATTCCGCCAGCTAAGTTGAGGATGATGCAAGCTAGTATAACTGATAAAGCAAGGTATGATTATTATTTTCCCTTAAAACTTTTTTTATTTCTTTTAACCTCTTGAAATGAGATCCTGTTAGGCAGAATGCCTCTGTCACAATTTCATGCGATAGTGATGGCTCTATGAGCTTTTGAACCTTCAAAAGTAATAAATAAGCATAAAAACCAATGCAAGAGATATATCAATGGTCAAAGTGTAAAACCATACATATCCTTTGCGGTGTTTTAAAATTTCTATTTTTTTTAAACAAAACAAGTCAACTTTATGGTTTAAAATTCATACAGAATACGTATTCTATTAATAAAGAAGAAAAATCAAGGAAGTTTACAAGAAATAACACTGACTAGTTTTCCAAAGATAAAATAAAGCATGACAGGAGGTCTGCAGCCTCGTAAACGGAGATGCAAAATCAATTTCGCTAATTTACTTATAACAGTTTGATAATTTCCATTTCATTTACTCTCTATTTTTTAGGTATTAATGAAGAATCTTCCTGAACAAATGTTTCAAGATAAAAGAGGATTTGTTACTTGTATGCGACGAAATTCAAAGTGGAGGCTTCTTATTTTTTTAACTTTTGCTATTTATGTGACCGTATCTTTTATATGTTCTAGTGCCGCGTATCAACGAATAGCATGGGAAGCCCTGAAGAAATCTCTTCACGGTCTAATCAACAAAGCCAGTCCTCAGAATATTTGTATAATTGCGCGGGAAATTTTGCGAGAAAATATTATTCGTGGTCGTGGATTACTCTGCCGATCAATAATTCAAGCTCAGGCTGCATCACCAACATTCACCAATGTTTTTGCTGCACTTGTAGCAATTATAAATTCTAAGGTAAATCGATTTCATGTTCAACTTACTTTAAAATGCCCTTCTACAACAGCAGTAGCTAACAGTTGGTTTGTGATCCAGCATAATACTGCTATGTTTCCACCCTCCAATGCCTAAAAAAAGAAAAAAAGGTTGATGATTATTTGGCTAGAGAAAGATATTGAAAGGAGTAAGTATCTAGGATCTGCAGCACTAAAGGATTAGAAATTTCTGTAAATGGAAGAATATAGAATTGAAGAAAAAAAAAATTGTGTTCTGAAATTGAAGTTAGACATGCATAGCTTGAGTAACACACAAATACCCAGTCAACAAGTTTTTGTCAAAAAAGAAAGAAAAAATCATAGCTTTTCTCATTCAGTTTCAAGTTTTATTTTTTGTCTTTGGCCTCAGTATTGTTAACTAAAACTCAGTCTTGTACCCTCATTTCAGTTTCCTAATATTGGAGAGCTGCTTTTGAAAAGGTGTATCATAAGGTTTAAACAAGGCTTCCGAAGGAATGATAAACCCACTTGTCTTGCTGCTGCAATATTCATCGCTCACCTAGTCAATCAGTGTGTGGTAAGTATCAAGTATGTACTTAGTTTGCTTTTTAATCCCCAGCAAAAGGTATTGCAATGAATGCCTTCTTTTTGGTGATCTTATCTCTGAAATTACAAGTGATCAAAATTCATCGGGTTAGCCGTTCTTGTGATGAGATGATCCTTTCATTACAAATTTGTAGGATAGAACATAGGTTTCAGAAATTAGCACCTTAGAATGTTAGTCATTTGTCAATTTTTTCTGTAGCAGGGGTCTATTTTAAGTACCAAAAATCCTAAATCTTCATACAATATGAAACATAGGAAGCAATACGACAAAATAGGAATTCAATTTAATGAAGTTAGATCTTTAGATCTAAGTGTGATCCTTCATTTTGCCAAATTTGCTATGGAAATTCCATCTTTCCTCTGAGTTTCACTCTTGGCCCAGCCATGTACAGTTTTTTTTTTATAAAATCCTAGCTTTTACTCCCATGTTGGTTTATTTATTATCGCATGGTTGAAGTTTTCCAATAACTTTTCTAAATCATCCAAAGACAGTCCCCCTTCAAAACACTATTGTGACCAAAGTCCCTATCTTTTGACAAGTAAAAAAAAATTTCATAACGTTTTTTTCAACCCTCCTTTTTTCATCGTCAAACTTCCAAAATTTTTATTTTTAACATATTTTGTTGATATGAAATAATGTACGTGAATTTCTCCATCTGCCCTTCTTTGTTTCTCTGTCATGTTTATTTTTCAGTCAGTTAGCGATTAAATCATCATGAGCATTAAAATTTGATTTCTTTATTTTGAAGTGAATTTTTAAAGGTGACTCTATATTCTGTTCCAGGCCCACGAGATTGCAGCTCTAGAACTTTTAACTTTACTTCTGGAAACGCCAACAAATGACTCTGTAGAGGTGGCAATCGCATTTTTGAAAGAGTGTGGTCAAAAGCTCTCAATTGTCTGCAAGAGAGGTCTCGATGATATATTCGACCTGTTGCGCAACATTTTACACGAAGGATCTTTGGAAAAAAGAGTATGCTTCATTATTTTACATCAGCCTAAAATTCTTTTCAAACTCTCGTTTTGCGTTGCCTTATTTTTTGGGTCTTTTCACAAGTATGTGAGTTTTTAAAGGAGAAAACCCCAAGAGAAATCGAATTGTACCCCGAACGGACAATAACTAAAGATGAACTATTTTCAGTAAAAAAATATATGCTCAGTGGGGCTCTTTGTGTCAAATATTTTAAAAACATTTTTGTCAGTCTGATAATGCACTCATTTAGTTTTATGTTTTGAAATTCCATGGAAGCTGCTGATGCCTCCATTGATAGCAACCCTAGTGACGATGGGCTCCTTCACAGATTTATCAATCTAACTTTCTCTCGCCTGATCTCTATGCATAAATACCTCTTTCTAAAATCCAGTTTAAGACTTTGAGTATTCCGCTGAGTATCTTGATGCATCTGTAAAACTATGAGAGTTTACATCTGCAAAAAAATTTTGAAGAAAAACCACATACCTAATTTACTATTTTCTAAATCGAGTAGAGATGATAGCACATGTGATAATTGTTTGTTAGTTCTCATTTTCTGTTTGTATTTTGAATTAGGTTCAATACATGATAGAAGTCATGTTCCAAGTTAGAAAGGATGGTTTCAAGGATCACCCAACAGTACCTGAAGAATTGGATCTTGTAGAGGAAGAAGATCAATTTACCCATGTACTTAGCTTAACAGAAGATAAGCTAGAAGGTCAAGAAATCCTAAGTGAGTAAATAAAATGAACATAATTGTATTTTACTCAATTTTACTGACACCATTGCTGATGAAATATATCTACACGCAGTTATGGCAATGCATTATCAAGAATTAGAATCATGCAGCTGATAATGGAGTAGCTTTCTTGTTTAAATTTTAATTCAATTCTCCTTTGGATTTTCTTTAAGTAAAATTCTGAGATAATCTTGACGTCAACGTAGCAACTAAGGCGTGCCCCATTGAGGTGACCAATTTGAGTGTTGACATTTGCCAGCTATGAAAACTTGTGTTGCGAACTTATGAAAGTTAGTTTTATCCAACATCACGTTTTTGTCATCATCGTTGTCCCTGTTGATGAAGATAAAGAGAGCCAGATTCCAATATTTGAGGGGATTTATCTATTCTTAGGAACATATTTCAAGTATTTTTGGCACCCTATCTTCACAATTTACTTTGTGTCATTGATGTGGCTAAGAAAAACGTTTGAACATGTTTAGATTAACCCAAAAACTATTGCCCGAAAAAACGCGTATTTTGGTGGAACGTTTTGAGATCGGATTTACCTTTGTGGTTTAATCTGGTACTGTTTGCATCAGATTTTAATTATTTACTGGCTACTTTGCAAGAGAGCTTATTGTCTCAGAGTACTATCATACTTGAATGTCATCGCCTCAGTGTTTTAGATAGTTGTTGGAGTGTTTAACAAGGCACCGAAACAAATAAAATACTGTATAGAAACCCCATATGTTTACCACTGTTGTATTTGTATTATTAAACAAATTGTCAGTTTTCCATCCAGGTTTTTTTTTCCTCCTAATTGGTTGCCTGTCTTCTTTTTTTTTCAGACGTATTTAAATTTGATCCTGAATACGAGGAAAATGAGAAAAAGTATGAAAATCTCAAGAAGGAACTCTTTGGGTCTGATGATGAATCTGGAGAAGAATCTGGAAGCGAAGATGAGAGTGGGTCAGATGATTCAGATGACTCAGAAGCTGGTGAGTCATAAATTGGACATATGTAATGACTTCATCAATATATTTTTTAAACAATTATTTAAAATGTTCTTTAGTCGTGATGTCTCAAAATTTCCATTCAAGTTTTTTCCCTCCATCAAAAGAGTATATAATACATAGTAACTTGTCGGTTTTCAAAAATTTCTTGAAGTGAAATCTGTTTCAATCAAAGTTAGCTGTACAAAAAATATCTCGAAAAAGAATTTAGGATTATTATTGTGCTGTATAATGCAGTGTAAGACGCGATTATTAATCAGAAATATTTTTACCTTTTCTTTGTGATTCCCTTTCCCCATAATTTGTACGTATTATTTGTGTTTTAGCGGAAGAAAAGAAGCAGACTATTATAGACAACACAGAAACCAATTTAGTAGCACTTCGCCGGACAATTTATTTGACAATAAATTCATCTCTTGATTTTGAAGAATGTGCACACAAGTTATTGAAAATGGAGCTCAAGCCTGGACAAGAGATAGAAATGTGTAACATGTTCTTAGATTGTTGCGCTGAGCAGCGTACTTACGAGAAATTTTATGGTCTCCTAGCAGAGGTAAGACATGTTCTTTTTATTTTCTTGATTAATAGAGTCATGACTCCTTCCAAGGTAAGTGACTCTCAATCCGAGATTAAGACTCTTTCAAAGGTAAATAATGTCTACCTCAAAAAATGAAATGTCAGTCCAAATATGTGTAATTTTTCAAAATTTCAGTCAATCTGAGTAAAAATTGTATCAGGGTTACTTATTATTTAATTGTGATTTTTTTTTTGTTGCAGCGTTTTTGTCGGATAAATCAAATTTATGTTGCACCATTCGAGAAAATATTTGTTGACAGCTACGCCATTGTTCATCGATTCACCACAAACAAGCTGCGAAATGTCGCAAAATTTTTTGCTCATCTTCTCTTTACGGATGCTATATCTTGGAATGTCCTGTCCACCATTCACCTGAATGAAGAAGAAACTAGTTCGTCCAGTAGAATTTTCATAAAAATTTTATTCCAAGAGCTGTCAGAGTTCATGAGTTTAGCCAAATTAAATGACCGTATCAAGGATCCGTAAGTGCCTTTCTTCTTTCGTCTTGTTTCGCTTATTTGTAAGAAATGTACCATTTATCAATTTATGTAACTAAATTTTTCACTTGTACACTATGATAGGAGGAAAACAACTACGGACATCGAACAATTTCTTCTCCGATTGACTTGTCTAACTCATATGTCACAGGTCTTGTGGGAGGCTTGTGTACAGGAGCTCTATTAATGTGTTGGTAAGAGATGGCCAGACTCATATTTGTGTAAATAAGTTTTGTCAATGTGTTTGTGAGAGAAACTCCGACTGCTGTGTCAAAACTCGAGGACTTATTTCCCATGATGCTCCACAGCAGTTGCTGCGTCCCTGCCTGTTTTCATCTACCATAATTATATTCCAGTTTAATTTTTTTGTGATAACAGAAGTTGAAATTAAGTTTAATCAGGGTCTCTGGCAGTCTGAAAATCTTGGGAATTCAGGAAATTCGTGGCGACTGAGGAAAATCACCAAATCTGTGGGAAAAGTTTGGGAATTCCGCTAGCAGCGAGTTTGCTCAGTATCTTCAACTGGAGCCTTTTGAGAGAGCGCAAAAAACTTCTGAGTACTTCTTTCTATGATTTAAATATCTAGAAGAGGAAATTTTTTCAACAGTCTAGCAAAAGGCAGAATACATGTTTAAAAGAGAGGAAAGTCAAAAGGAAGTCTTGTTTGAAGATCAGGGATGGCCAGAGAATTTTGCGGAGGAAAAGAAGAGAAAGTCAGGGGAATTCGGGGAATCGGAAAATGAAGAGGTAATAAAAATCCTGCTCATATATTAAATTCGTCTGAACAAACATCTAAGTATTAGAAGTCATGTTAAGATTTTAATTTTTTTAAAATTAATTTATTTTTTTTTCTACTGAAATAATACTTAATGTTCTTGTGACTTTATTGAATTGAACTAATACAGTTTGTAAATTTTTTTGTTCCAGGACAATGCATTTGGCATTCGAAGGTCTGTTTCCAAGAGATAATCCAAAAAACACTCGCTTTGCCATCAATTTCTTCACATCCATCGGTTTAGGAGGACTAACGTAAGTATTTTCTGTTTTGTTGTGTGCACATAGTTCTCATGTATTTTAAAACATATTTTTACAGCCTTATTTACAAAGGCAATTTTTATTTGTGGAATCAGAAAGCTTTTAATTTTCAAACGTCTACTACGGTGCTAATGTGCCATCCGCTTCACAGGATCACCAGGAGAGAGCGGAAAAAATATTTGAACTTCTTATTGAACTATATCCTGAGGCAAACTTTTTAATACTTGAAAGTTTTCTTGCAATTTTGCGAAGAGCACCAAATTAATTACCTCACAAATGTGGTATTTATGACACTAGAAACACAAAAAAAGCGAATCTTATTTGTGGTGTTTTGAAACTTCCGCTTTCGTTATATTTGATCAAAGGAGAATGAACCAATGACATTATTTGGTACATGAAATGTTCACAGTTAAAAGTTAACACAAAGAGCAAAAATCAGGGAATTATTCAAGAAATGACGTTGAGTATTTCTCTATTTAGCAAAGAAATCGAGGTAGTGTCGCAAACCAAGATGTATGTTCCGCTGTCAAAAGTTTCACCATCCAAATAGATTTTGGAATCCAAATCTGATTTTGGAAAGTGCAATTATTTTGGAATCTCAAATTAAGAAGAATAAGTAGGGCTGCCAGCTCTAGTATGACAGTGAATGTGGGGAAATTAATTTTGAATTAGAATTTTGTATCCTCTTACCCTTCTCAGCCCCGATAATTTTGAAGTACATGGTTCTCTTATTTTTTTCCAGGAATGAGCTTCGAGAACATCTGAAAGCGCAACCAAAGCAATCGAATGTCAATAAAATTATGGAGGCCCTCTCAGCCTCGAGTTCTTCATCATCATCTTCAACATCTGATTCCGATTCTGATTCCAGTTCTTCGTCAAGCTCATCTGATTAAGCTTAATTTCTACAACTCTCTTTAATAGAGAGTGATTTTCTTTCTCTTTTTTTAACCTAATTTTGAATGAAAGTAGTCGAATAAAATGTGTGAAGTTAAATGATAACCAGAATAAATCAGTGGGAGAAAAAATCTGGAAGAGGTCAGATTTAACGGAAATTAGCCCAACTGCATTGCATGTTGCCTAATTTACTCTCTTGTTTTGTTTTTTTAAACTTAAAATTCACTAAATCATTGCCATGAAACTCTATGAAAATTGATATCAAATAATTAATAAAGTACGCACTGAATTTTAGGACAGAATGTTACTTACAGGGTTGCCACAGTCAGGGAATATGGGAACAACCAGGATGTGTCAGGGAATTTTAAAAAATCAGGGAAAACCTAGAAATAACAGGAAAAATGACACAAGTGTTAGGGAATAATTGTTAAGCCAACTTAACTTGCTTTAGAGACCGAGTTTGAAAATTTTAACAACAAATTTTGCCGGCAAACTTTTATAAATTATGTCCTCATAACCATCCGGTATATCTTCAATTGCCAGAAAATTTTACCTTTAAGAGCTAGGGCAATGTCAGAGAACTTCAATTTCTAAAGTCTGTGGCAACCCTTTTTTATGATTTCTTGTCAGAGGAGAAAAATGGGAAGAAGTATTGTGGACGCTGATGTAATTAAGCTGATTTTGGTTACTTAAATTTGTCCGAATTCTACTATTTTTAAAAAATCAGATCTCCTGTCTTTGAAGATTTCAATGTTGAAAGTTTGAAGTTTATTTTTTTTCTTATTACTATTCCTCTGCTGTGTAACTTTCACTAATTGATACGTACTCATGCGACTTTGATTCTTACAGAATTGACTTTCAATAAGTTGTTAGATGAGAAAATAATAACCGTAAAAATTTCGAAGAATGTATTTTATTTTATAATTTTTGGCACATGAACCGTTCTTTTCATGCTTACATACAAGTCATTTAATAGCACTTTAAATTTTTCAATTGATTTTTTAATTTTTGACAGCTCTCAATTATTTTATCTGCGATTTTTTTGAGTAGCTCATCTTCTAACCATCCAAATCCAGGCAAGAGCTTTTTTGGCAGTGGTCATGCTCCGGAGTTCTTAAGTTCCATCAGTTTGTAACTTCTGAACATTTTTTATCTTTACTCACCACAACAGTGTCCAAGTTAAGGAAGTCTATTTTTGAGCTCACAAAAAAGCTCACCTACTTAATCACCATTAAATTTCTACTCAGTCCCTATAACGGGAAAGGAGAGACATTCACTGTGCTGTATGTTTTTACGGATAATGAATATGGTTTTATCCATATAGTAACTAAAAGTCACCAATTACTTTTGCGGTAAAATGATTTTTTTTTTCTGTGATTGATCTCAGCTAATGTTGCTTGACTGTGTATATGTATGCCTTAGGCTTTCTCATTGTGTACGTCATTGATTCCTTATCTTGTACAGAATTATTGCCCCCTTTTACTTTCTAGAGATACATGTAAATATTGAGAAATAAATTTGTATTTTCGACGTATCCTCTGCTCGCATATTTTATCTAAACCAGTTGACCTTCAAAAGTTTAAGGTGGAGAGATAAAAACGGAAGTTCAGACTTTCTTACTTATCTTTCTGATTGGTTATCAATTCAGTTTTCAATTAAATTAATAATCAAATGGGCAGCCACAACTAAAAATTTAGAAATAGAAAAAAAATCCAGCGAATCCTGAAGAGCCTAGAGGAGAAGGGGCTATTAATGAATTACGTAATGCTCGCAAACAATAAGGTTCTTGGCGATTTTTTTCTGATACCCCTTGCTGACAGTTAGATTAATTTCTATAATAAAACAAACTTTTCAATTGTTCAGACGTTTTAGACTCGATTCTGACAATAGCATGACTTTTGCTAACAACAATTTTCAGAGGAAGAGATGGAAAAGATTTTTCATAGTCAGTGCAGAAAAATTAGATGAAAAAAAAAGTATGACTTAATCAATGTAAAATACTTTAAGGAATTATATGACAATGAATTAGGTAAATCGAAAGGGGCTATTTGCATAGGGTCTGTTTGCAATATAGTTCCGTTGATGGCATTTATTCGCGCACATATGATTCCTTGTCGCATAAATGCCTACATCCAAATGATAATGCAAGGTGACATAAAGAAGAATCCCCATAGATGATCCTGTTTGAACACTCCATTGACTGATTTCGATACAAAGAACACAATGCAAACCTTACGAAGTAGTGCATTGTTTTAGAATAATATAGAAACTACTTGCCAGTAATACTTTACAAGTTTGTTCTTATATTCATGAGCACTGACCACCTTTCTTTATACGCCTTGGTTTTTTTCCTTGTCAAGTATCCCCAGGAATTGAGGACTTTTAATAATATTTATCAACACTGAAGATCCCCTTAAAGCCACAGTTTCAGCGGGCAAACTTGTAACTTAAGGTGATTCGATGGACGCCATTTTTTGTGTCAGAGCAACGTGCTATATATCGCATCGATTTGTTCCATAATTTCAGCTACTTGCCATTCGTTTTGAATTTTGAGATTGCATTTCTGTCGTCATGAGACTGAAGAATTCATGTGCCAAATTTGATCAAGAAATTCAACGTATTAAAGGCGCGGTTTTTTCAGAGGAAAAATATCACATTCGAGAGCAGTTATGATATCAGTATCACCTTAATGTTAAATTTGGCAGTGCATTTTATCATGATCTTGAGTCCAGCATAAGAAGTTTCAAACTCTAAAAAAATCTGAATACCTACTTACAGCATCTAAACACTGGATTCCTGTGTTGTTCCTAATTTTACATTCAATAGATTTGTGTAGGTAGCAAACACTGCAATAAGTAAGACTATTAATACTACATTCCTACTTAAGAGCGCAAGTATTAAGAAACTTGCAAGTTCAGGGATGAGAACCACCCATATCTTAGGTACCTACCTATTCTAACCTCAAGAGTTTATACCTAAATAGATTTATTTGACAATAATTTCCACATCCATATCGACGGCATAAGTCCGCAATCACATATCTTGTTTGCAGTGTCTGGAAATCTCTGCCTCTATGTTATTTTTTAAAAGAAGAACAAATTGACATTATTCCTTGAAGTTTTTGCAGAATTTTCTTCGCACAGAGAAGGAAAAGCAGGGCAGTTTTAAAGAATTGCTGTTGAGTACCTACCTACCTAGTTTTCCGTTTAAAAAATAAAGTATGATAGGAAGTCTGGGACGTCGCAAACCGAGTTATGAGATTGCTGACTTACACTGTCGATATGTATACCGGATGTAAATACTACAACCAGCCAAGGCATGATCATGAGGGAAAAATTTAACTACTTACAATTTATCAATAACCAACATCTTCGGCTAGTCAGAATTTCACACTCGGGATAGTAACCAGGCATTGACTTATCAACACATTCTGTTCTTCAGATGTTTGCTAAAATGTAAATGAAGGTATGACACTTAACACTCTTTCTGAATTCGTTACTCCTGATTTAACACATTATTTTGAAACTATAAAGAAATCTGCGTTGAATTAATCTGGAGAGAATCACCGTGGACATGCATTGGTTTGTTTACAAACTAAACCATGTGTGTGGTCGTGTCGCGTGCTGCGCATGCGCCATGAGCGCTATGTGATTCATGAATGAACCATCCAAAGCGGAACGGACCAATGAGAGAGCGAGAATCTGGGTCATCGTACTCGTAGTACGCTACGTAGTATTTTGTAGTAAACGTTGCCAGGTCGAATGAGCTAATGACGGGAAAAGATCTCCAAGCCGTGAAAACATGCTAATACACCCGGGATTTCAGTAGGAATTTCGCGATTTCTCATCTAGCGCGCTCTAGCAGCACGAAAACTGACAAAAACCAACGAATATAAAACTGGAACCCTCGCGATTTCATTACTGGCGGTATTAAAAGCGTTTTCCGCCGTATTTTGAAGATGCTGCTTTCCACTTCACGCGACGAAAATAGCTTCGCTAATCCTTTTTTTTCTTTCTTTCTTTTTTGCGGAAGGCTTTTCTTTAAGAGAACTTTAATCGTCTGTGGATAGAGTACCAACGAAAAAAATGGAAAATCAAATACGTCTTCTACGACAAAAATAATTAATTCATAATTATTCATGATCATTGGGTACTACAGTAAAATCTAACACGTTATAAATATTTTATTAGTCCACAGCAAATGAAGAGGAATTTTCTAAATTCGTAATGATTAGGATGTCTCTTGAAAAATTCAGTCAACTCACTGGGATTTAAGTTCAACCGTGTAAAAACTCCTTCAGGGAAATCGAACAACTTTTTGCGGTCACTAGCCCCCCCCCCCCCCCCATGTTTTTTTTTTTATCTCATTGCGTATAGCGACCTTCGGTTTGTACGAAAAACGATATATCACAAAAAGGGGGGGGGGGGATTTAAACATTTTGAGTTAGCATGCAAGCCCTCCCCCCCCCCCTTCGAAATTTCCGGTAGCTTCTATTGACCTAGAAGCATCCCCCAAAATTTGGTTTTGATATCTGCATGCGTTCAAAAGTTAGAGGGGGGGGGGGATCGAGGACTTTCCACTCACCCTGTATAAAATACTGATATGATATAATAACTCGTGCTTCATTGTCAGTCCAATCTTTTTGGCCGTCGCGTCGGACTGACTCACTTCTGCGGTAGAAGCAAAGCATTCTGCTGCCTGTGCTGATGGACATTGTACAGCTGCCGATGGAGGAGGGATTACCGATGAATCTTTTTTTTTTCTTCTTTTTTTTTTGCATTTTCGTATAATCATAACATTGATAAGTTCTGACTGTAATTTTTTGCCATGTTTTACGGCGTACTATAGATAAGAAAAGTTCGATCGCCACCTTCATTTTGGAGTCTTACGAGTGGCGTACCTCAGTCACAATGGAGATCTCACTGTGCGTAAAATTATTTCTGATTTTTACGTGTAGGATATTAATTTGCCGCGCTCTCGAGGTTTCAACACCATGTGGAAAGATCATTGGGTTCGATACTTTGAGGACAAGGAACGGGAGGGTGATCCACAGCTTCACAAGCATCCCTTTCGCGAAGCCACCTGTCGGGCCTCTTAGATTCAAGGTTTGTCTGTATATATCCGTTTTTTTTACAATCATTTTAAGCCATCATTACGCGATGAAGCTCTAGTAAAAATAAATCGCCCTTCGGGAACAAAAATCGGCCTCCACACAGTGGATCGAGTCAGTTAGAGAGGTCGGACATGAAATTTTCGGCTAAAATTGCAAATTTTGATGTTTGTTTCGTCTTATTTCAAATTGTGAGGAATGCTTCTAGAAGAAAATTTCACGAGGAAACCAATGGAATCACTTTAAAATCTCAAAGTTTTGTATAAACGGAGTTATAAGCTTTTAAAGTTTCCAAAGTGTGTCGGACCTCCCCCATTGGCTCGATCCATTGTGCTCCGGGGACAAATTGTCGTTTCCCAGTCCAAGGAACGCGTCCTGATTCTAAGGTTGCAAAATTGACTCAAACAATTCAATTTATTTCGAGGATAAACCTGCATAGTTTTAGTCGATTTGTCTGACTTTTGTATGAGATTAGAACAATAATTAGTGATATAAGATTCTCGTGGTAAAAGTTTAATTTGCCCAGAAAAATTTGGCAACATTGAAATGTGGTTACGTTCTTTCGTGAGTGAAACGACAAGATATCGTCCTTCGAGGACGAAACTGTCCATTTGATTTTTGTCCTCGTAGGACGATTTAGTTTTACTAAGGTTTTAGTCAAGCTTCCTTTAGTTAATTTCGTCTCGAAAACAGGGAAAATCATACACTGAAAAAAAAATTCGGTAAATCCGAACTAGTTAGGATCATAAGGAACCAGGTTTTGTTCGGTACACACAACCGAATTATTCGGTCCGTTCAACCGAATTGTTCGGTTTGTACGACCGAACCATAATAAATTCTTACAGTTCGGTTCAATGGACCGAACAGTTCGGCTGAGCAGACCGAATAATTCGGTCGTGTGTACCGAGCAAAATCGTGGTTCCATATGATCCTAACTAGTTCGGATTTACCGAACTTTTTTTTTTCAGTGTACTCACATTTTATTTTTCTCGAAACACTTGCAGGAACCACAGCCGTTGGATCCATGGACAGAACCACTCGATGCGACAAAGAATGCATCTTTCTGCCCGCAAATCGATTTGTTCAACCGCCTTAAAATGAAGGGCCCCTCTCAAGTCCGGGGCCAGGAGGACTGTCTCGTTCTCAATGTGTACTCTCCAAACGTAAGTTCTCAAGCAAGCAATCTGTTAAGTGCTCCTTCTTCAGGATTCTTTTATGCCCAGCGTACTGTGGTCGTGCCAGACGAAAAATAAAAACTAATATCAGAATATCATTTTGGAATCAGACTTACTACTTCTGTCTAAAAGTGATGATTAGTGTCATGGATATGGAGAGTCGCATATTATGTAATGAAGTTGCAAAGAATCGAAACCGCAGGAAAATCTAAAAACATCGGCTACATAAAAACTACAGATAATCTAATCATTATTGTAAATGGCATATAATGTAACCGCTAATTATGCGATCGCAGGTAATCGAGTTTTTTGTATTATTTGCGCATACTTACATCCCTTTAAAATAAGGATATTTGAATGTTGTTTGATTTCTGGACGACCTAAGTTGAAATACAGTTTACCGAAAACTTGTACGAGTATTTTTAGACAAAATGGGCATAGCCATGGTTTTTTCTCTCTTTTTTTCTTTTTTCGCCACTTCCTCAATCATAGAAATATGACTGCTCAGAAAAAAAAAAAAAACCATGCATGTGCTTCAGCGCACTTGTGTCACATTTTGAATTAACAACAAATAGACACATGCTCTTAATTTTTCAAGAGTTTCAGAAAGAAAGACTACTTTTCGAGACACCGTCGTATTTTATAAATTCGGAAAAAAACCTTGAAAAATACCTCATAGATTTTTACGTTTCTTCTAGCACTTTTTATAAAAGACAATTTGTAAAAAGTGAAAATACACAATGAGACTTCGAATTCTTTCAATATTATTCCAATTTTTTTTTAAGCTTTTCAGTTACAGTTTCAGGTGCTTTACGAGTCTCCATTGTGATGAAAAGGTAACATTCTCTCTACTTTCGATAAGATTCGCTTTATTTATGGTCTTTGAATATACATTCTCGTGTATTACAGGTAAACAAGGCAGCAAAACTACCAGTGATGGTGTGGATTCACGGTGGTGGATATCAGCGAGGATCAAGCGTATTTTACGGGCCAGAGCTGCTGCTGGACAAAGATATTGTGTTGGTCACCGTCAATTACAGACTGGGAGTATTAGGTATGCATTTGGTTAGACATGTAGTACAATGAGATGACACTCAGATAGGATAATTCAGAAATTCAAAAAAATATAACGTACGTTTACTGAATTCTAAGCAAAATTTAGGCGAATATATCTTTTGTTTGTTTTTTTCAAAGGATGAGCAAGTCCACCTTCCTTTGCCTTTTGATGAATTGGAAAATGAAGGAAGCGAATTTATCGAAAGCTCAATAAAAACATTCGAGGAGTTACAATGCTGCTGAGATAACCAGAAAACAGCGAGTTGCTAAAGCGCCTTCAAAATTAAGGAATGCTACAAACGTTACATACTATTGAGCTGTAGATCGAGTCAGAAGTCAAATGCATTGGACGGATTCAACTGAAATCAGTCTGACTTAATTTCACGTTGCCTAATTTCCTCACAAGTTCAATTTTATTAATTGAGAATCAAACAATATAATACCTTGAACTTGTCTGGGCATGTTCAAATAAAATTTCAAGGCACAATGATGATTACTCTTATTTAAAAAAAATAAAACATCAGAGGAAATTAGGCAACGTCTGATAGGCTGAATTATGGAGGATCCCCACGGGCTTTCTCCTTACAATAATTCCATTTTTTGTCTCGAGTTTATATATATATATATATATATATATATATATATATATATATATATATATATATGTGTGTGTGTAATGTTAATAGGTCGATTCTGCTTGTTCACATCTGGCCAAGGGGACTCGATTTTAAAACCACCGCATTTTATTTTAGCAAAAATACTTAGTATACTGCTTAAATACTGCCACCCTCAAAAAGTCAAAATTATATTACTGTGAACTTTTTTAAAATAAATATGGCTTAGAATTATACTATCGAGACGATAAAATTTTCAAATTTTTTCTGAGGGAGATCGATCCCAGATGCAGTCTTTCCATCCAAGACTGGGAAAGATTCATTAGATCCCATCGCAGGTATACTCTCCAATATTCCATTCCACGCAATGAGTTTTTGAACTTCCTTCGGTGAGTTGTGGAACTCAGCAAAATCGTAAAAGCAAACATTGTCTTAAGCAGTGTTTTTAACTGTGATGGAATGTTTCAAATTATCACACAAGGGTTCCTGAGCACCGGGGACAACGTTATTCCTGCCAATAACGGATTGAAGGATCAAGCTCTTGCCATCAAGTGGGTTCACGATAATATCGAGAGCTTTGGTGGAAACCCTGGGTTAGTCACCGTTTTTGGCCAGAGCTCTGGAGGCTCAAGTGTGCATTTGAATCTTTTGTCACCGCTCAACAAAGGTAAATAAAGTGCAGCTTGATGGTACTGTTTGATTATTGAAAGCTTGCCATTTTAACGTAACATTATTTCTTGTACAAGTATAAGTGGATTGTTTCCTTATAAGGAATAATTTAGGCTGTATTTGAACCAAATCACCGAGGTTTTCCAAAAAGGGGCACGTTTCTGACAGACTCTTCCTCTAAACAAAGTAAAATAAGACCACAACTTGCTAAATTGCAATCGGAATTCAAGAAAACTGTATGCAACAGGTCAGAGGATACACTAAAATTTAAGGAACTTCAAATCTGAATTTTTGTGGCCACTCTGATCACTGTATAATGTACAATACAACCGGAATAAGGAAAAATGCAGTATGTGCATTAGAATATTTTCGAGTTCATTGTATGCACCCACACCCGTTCCTCCCGTCAAATACATTTTTATTTTCTAGAAAATGTAATCCAAGCAACTTATACATTCGTTGAGAATTGTTCCTTCAACTTATGAGGTAAAATGTACGTATTCTCGTATTTTATAAACGTATTTATTATTGTGATCCATCCACTGAAACACTGACTCGATAGCACTACACCTTATAGATGATCGAGTGACCATTAGTTAGAAAGACTAAACGTTCAAAGGAAATGCAGCTTCTCTTTTTACTCTTTTAAATACGCCCTGACATGTTTGATTGCAAATGTAGCATCATAATCAGTTCCTAAACTTATCATCTTGGATATTAAAATGTTGAGCATTTAAGTGGAAATTCAGATTTCTCGTTAAAAAATGCCACCTAGTACCAAGTATCTGAACTAACAATTTTTTCTTCTATCTCTTCCATGCATAGGTCTAATTCACAGGGGCATAGCAATGAGTGGAACTGGACATTGTCCCTGGGCAATTATTAGCCCGCAGCTGGCTAAAGACAGAACGAAAGCGCTGGCAGTATTGTGCGGCTGTCCCTCTGAACCCTCGGACGAACTCCTTAAATGTATGCAAGAAGTTCACCTTGCATTACTTTTAGAGATGAGCAAAAGGTTCCATGTAAGGATATTTTTGATAATTGAGGCTTCTAATTTGATGTTCTTAAACCCTTAATTACAAACAAGCTCATAGGTGATCCAAGCCATTTTTAGTTTTCTGATTGGCAAATGGAGTGATCTCAAGTAAGCGATGATCATTTGCAGTTTGCTCATAATTTCAGCTTGCAACATAGAGCTGAGGGTTTTTTTTTCTTTTTTTTTCTGCTATTTAATGGCTTTGTGTCTGAGCACCTGCAGCCAAGAGCTGAGAGGAGAGCTGACATTACATTTCACTTAAAGCAACTATCATAATTAGATGCTTGTGTTTGCTCACCTATAAATCGATGGCTTAAGTGCGAGACCACGTGTCTCCATTTGCGACGTTGTAGACTTCCAGTCCTACTTAATTTTTTACTTGGCTAACTAGTCAACGTATTACTGCTTTTCTGTATGGTGAAATCTTCACATTCCGGCCGAAGTATCACAAGTGCCATGCGACGTTTAAAAATGTCCGTCGCCAATTTACTTTGTTTACAGAGAAATTGTTGGTTGAATCTGTTTGAAAATCTCACTGAATTTTCTTTGTGCTGCCGATAAAATTCAGTAAAATTTTCAAACAGATTCAACCCACAATCTCTTCGCAAAAAAAATGGATGCGGAAATTTTTAAACATCGCATGGCTCTTGTGATACTTTGGCCGGAGGGTGACAAAATATAAGGTCCATCTTTATTCTTGGGGTGGAGAGGATCCCCTCGCCTTTTATTTAGTATTTTATTTCTTTTTTCAGGATTGGATACTCTCGCCCGCTGTAGTTTTTGGACCAACAATTGAGTCCGAAGTCAATGGTGCTTTTCTCCCAAAAGAATTGGACTACCTCAAGTCAGAAATTCCCCTTATGACAGGAGTAACCACCGGAGAGGGAGGTTATCTTGCTTCAAGTAAATAAGACGATGTCATTAAATTGTAATCAAATCACAGCATTTACTTCTTAATTCAGTTTCTATACTTGCAGACGCACGGTACGTAAAGAACGCCGTATGATCCTTCAGACGTTGCCAAGTTTCCTCCGATGAAAACCGAAATTACTAAGAAAATTGTGAATATTATTTTTCGAAAATTTCAGATAATTTTGTACGCAATTTAAGCTATAACATCTGAAAATTAAAAGGAAAAATATGCATGAATGTTGTCAAAAATACATGTTCTGTCCAGGAAAATTTGGCAACTCTCGGATGTTCATACATCAGCGTTCTTCGTTAGCACGGCAGATTTCGCACCCTAGGAGCCGCTCAAGTGTTACGTAAGGCACTAAAGGGGGGGGGGGCGAGCTTGTCTTACGGAGTCTCACGAAGGGGGAAGGGGGGTCAAGCCGAGTCTTGCAAAAGCTTACCGCTGTAAAAAAAGGCTATTTCTTTAAAAATTTGTTCTCTTATACTGTTTCGGAAAAAAAGTCCCCGATTTTCTTGAAAAAAGTGCTATATATAAGTCCCCGAAAGTGCCCAATATTGATTTTTTATATCTGGTAAACCTCCTGAATTACATGCCCAGCTATTTTACCAGGCTTTCTCCGTTCTTTTCTGAAAAAATGGGGGGGGGGGAGGGTCCCGGCCAATCTTAAGTAATTCAAAAGGGGACTTAGAGATTTCTTACGGATGCCTTACAGGGAAAGGTAGCTCAAAAATTTGGCAAAAATGCCTTACGTAATAATTGAACGGCCCCCTAGACTTGGTGTGAAAAGTAGAACAGGTAACAAACAAGACGTTTCCTGTATAGCATAATAAAATATCAGTAAAATAAATTACTTCACTCATATTATTTTACTAATTTTATCTTTGTTACAGTCATATCCAGGGGTGGAAGTCAATATGAGAACGAACTGAAAGATATTCCTCAGTACGTATTACCGAAAGCTCTGATACTGAAGTCAGGATTTCCGAGCGACAAACTTTCAAGTGTAGCAAGGCAAATCCAGGAATTTTATTTCGGGGATAGACCTATTGACATGAATGCTTCAATGGAATATATCATCAACGTAAGCTAAGTAATTATGAAGTATAACTATTTGCACTGTTTGCTTGGGACGGAAAATGTTTCATTATAGTAAATGCTTAAGCCGCAAACCTCAGCAAAAAAATTTGTACATCGATCTTTTAGAGTCAAATACGTCAAATTTTAAGCGTTTGGTTGCGCGTACACCTCGTTGCAGCACAATAAAAGCACAAATTGTAAAAGAATAAATTAAAGTGCTTTGAAAATCATTAAATTTGACACAGAACCACCAATATTTAAAAAACACACATTATATTATTATTCTCCTTTGATAAATTGATACATATTTTTTCTCATCAATTTAAATGAGAATAATCAATGCAGAGTGTGCAAACATTTCAAAATCCTGAGTTAAAAAACGCTGACTATGCGAGTATAAATATTAAAGCCTAAGATAGCAGAGCGGCGTGCTGCCAGCGCGAGAGGCTCACTGGCGCCTACAAACCTAACTGGATACTTCACGCATTGCACAATGCTTGAAGTATCCACTTAGGTTTGTAGGCGCCAATGCACGTTCCGCGCTGGCCGCCCGCCCGCCATGCGGCGACGCCTGTAGCAACTATTTCACATCAGAGGTGTTGCACAGTATTATAAATCGTTGACAAAATGTCCTAAAACCCCTGCACCTCAGCACCTGTATAAAAGGCGAAGGAAATATTGTTACCTCATGAGGTATCAGAGGTATTGTGTGGGAGATGTTAGGCGATATTTTTAACCTTTTTGGATACTGGGAGTGGCGTTTTGATATATTCTGCATAATTTCACCGATGGTTTTAATTAGAAATATATTAATCTTGTCTGTATCCCTTCATGCCAAAGCTGACGATGCACCTCAAACACACTGAGCTATAACTTGACGCACCGAGCAAGTTTTGAAGTTATGTAGTTTGTACCTCAAAACCATCAGTTCAAGTGCCATTTGACCAACCATCAAGGTGTATATTCTCGCATTCTCTTTTCATTTTATCACCTCCATACTTTTTGTAAGGACATCAATATCCTGAGATACTGAATGTCTCTAATAAAATTAACTAACTAACTATCTCACTGTGACAGATGTTCACGGATGGATGGTTTCTTCACGGTACCGTTGAAACAGCTAAAAAGCACCACGGAGATACGTATCTTTATTTGTACGATTACCAACACGCTGTTTCTTTCAATGACGTTTTAAGCGGAGGTAAAGTCAAAGGTGAGTTACATTTTGATAATGGACAGTTTTATTTTGCCACTGTTTTCCTCGTCCTACAAAACGGTCGAATTATCTCTCCACAAAATTACCCACACGCCAAAAACTATCAAAACTTAATGTAGTTCCCCAAAACTACCTAGATCGGTTTTGTTCGCCTTTTTTGAGCGTTTTTAAAGCCACTATTGGACGAATTTCTATCAAACGGAACTATGTGTATTATGACATGAGCCCTGAGACTCTTTAGCATACACGCATAACAGGGCTCACGTCATAATGCACATAGTTCCGTTTGATAGAAATACGTCCATTATCCTAGTTGAGCGTTGGTATTATGGGCTTGGTTTCAGTTTTTATCATTTAAATATCTTAATCCGTGGACAAGCGCACTATTTTGATCTCTTTTCTAAGGTGTTAATATGGAATGTTAAAGGCACTAAATAAACGTATCTACCAACCAACCAACCAACCAACCAACCAACCAACCAACCAACCAACCAACCAACCAACCAACCACACTTGTGTTCTATTTTTTTTTTTTTAAATTTCTGTTGTTGTCTCGCCCCCGCTGATTTTGTCTTTTTCCTAGATTTTTTTTAAAAGTAGTATCACAGTTTGTTTCACTCAATTTTTATGTTTTTATCACCTTTTTGGCAGGTGTATCACACTCAGATGATCTACTCGATCTTTTTCCGCTTACCTTACGCTTTCCACAAAGAACATGGACTGAAGCTGATGTCGAAGTCTCAAAAAAGACTATTGACATCGTTACTGATTTTGCTGAAAACGGGTGAGTTCATCAACAACTTCCACCTATTCAAAAGAAATCTTGATTATAATTCATTTATTTATTTTTAAAATCAACCTAAATCCACTCGATGAATCGTACTCGTTTTTTGAAGGGAATCTCGAAAGAGTGGGCATGTTAGAGGAAGTGTTGCGAAGCTTTGAGAAAAGCGTTAAAAAAGTATCGTACGTTTGGAATAATGAAGCAGTCATTTTATTCGTATGGTTGGTTGTCATTTCATAAGTCTGCCCATTTCATGTATACTGGCTTCGTACCCTTTCTAAAGCTTGTTTGTTACCGGCATCACATACCTTGAAAATAAAGACACATCTGGAAAATAAATTCAGCTACATGTAACGAGTTGGTAAAGGAATTTTCTCTCATGAATATTAGTTGAAGAGACCTTCTTTTAGAAAAAATTTACAAAAGACGCCTATCTGCTTTCTACGTACATTGGTTTCTTCTGAATTGAAAAGTCTAATTTTGGAAAAATTACATTTATCAATAAAATCATACTAAATACTTCGTTATTGTGGCAACAGAAATTATACTCTGACAATATGCCTAGATAAACTCTACATGCTAATTAACCTCCTCCTCTCAGAAAGTTTAATAAACTTCGAGTTAAAAAAGTGTGAGTGTACCCGCTTTATCCAAGCGCTTTCAAACGAAATTATGTTAAATATCGTTCACTGCTACGCAGTTTCTGCGTCGGCATCATTGATAGATTTGTAATTGGACGTATTTCTGTCAAACGGAATTATGTGTATTATGACGTGAGCCCTATTATGCATGCATTCTTATGAGTCTCAGGGCTCATGTCTTAATGCACATAGTTCCGTTTGGTAGAAATAGTCCAATTGTGCGGCTTCTTTTGAATCCATTAATATATTTCTTTTTCTGCCTCATCGTCTAGGAGACTGACTTTTCTTGACTCAAAGTTGGAGCCAGTGAGAAAAACGGCAAAGACGCATCAATACCTCCACATCATAGCGAGAGGGCCGCTGATAAAAGAAAATCTCTACCCAAAAAGACTAAGCTTTTGGCAGTCGTTATTGGATAGTCAATCAGAGGAAACTGAATTATTACGGCAAACATCGAGATGAATTTTGATCAGGATAAATCAGGATGAAAGAGAGCCTGAGTAAAATAGGAGCGAAAATGTCTCAGATATACCTATACATCAGAATAAAAATGAAAATTACATCAATATCAAACACTTTCATGGCAGTTAGTGCTCTAACCATCCGTACAAGAAAAAAATGAATGAAATTACGCGATTTTTTATGTTTTGATCTCTCTAACCAAGTTTCAAAAAATCAAAAATTGTAGTTTACACCGCAAAAAGCAATGCAGTAAAGCAAGGAGTTCCAATAGTTGCACTGGTGTAAGATGCATTAATATATTACTACGGCGCTGAGGAAGTACGCCGTATGAACATTCGAGAGTTGCCAAATTTCCTTCGATAAAACGTTGATTTTTGAGGAAAGCTATGAATATTTTTCTGATACATTTTCAAGAACGTTATGCAAACTTGCAAACAAAATTATCTTAAAAATTGGAAGGAAGATATTTAAAAATTTTCCCGAAAAGTTGTGATTTACCAAAGGAAATTTGGCAACGTCTAAAAGTTCATACGGCGTTCTTCCGTAGCACAACGCATATCAACGGTGAGAGTACCACACCACGTATCTCGGGTTTGCGACGCCGTAGATTTCCTGTCATACTTCATTTTTTTAATGGAAAACCACTTAAAGTTAATTCCTGAAAACTCCCCTGTATTTTTCTCCGTACGAAAAAAAACTCTGTGAAATTTTCAATAAATTACATTGTTTTGTCTTCCTTCAAAAAATTTAAATAGGAGCGGAGATTTTTAAACACCACAAACATGGTCTGGTAGTTTCACAGTCGATATATACTTATGATGCATTAATACATTACTAATTATCTTCCCTAGGAACTGAATACAATATTCCAGTTATAAGATTTTCCAGAAAAAGCATGAAACACTTGAATACAACTATTATTGCCTCAGGGTCGTCCGTGTTGCATAAGCAACAAGTAGAAGGCACTCGGGATTTTATTACCTCTCAGCGACAAGCGTTGCTCCCGCAGATATCTGTTCATTCAGCCACGATTCGTGGCGGCGCTGTGCAAATAAACTTCGTGCAATTAGCCACAGATTATAATTAATGTTGTGTGATTACATAAAACAAGAAAAATGAGTGGCAAAATGCAAGAAATTTTATTTTGTTACGGCCTACAACAAAACTTTCTACAGCTAGGCGCAGATTCTGGAATGACCTTTCGACCATCTTCGCCGACTAAAACTAATATAGGGAGAGGAATCATTGAAGTGTAGCTCGACAAACAGATTCAGATGTGACATCATTTTAAATGAAGTTTATAAAATAAAATAATTGTACTTCAAATTACGTTAATTTTATAGAATCCTCTGCTCATTGTAAATTCCTGTTTTTACAGAGTTGAAAATGAGTGGAATGAAAATTCATCGTGGATAGGCTCTTAAATCCCCAGAAATGCTATAAAGTATGCGAAATCGTTAACTTAATACAAAGTTTTTGATTCAGAAAATTCATCTATTTTTGATCCATAGAATTTTGCACGAGTCTCCCTTCAATTCAAGATGAATTTCGCTAAGAATCTCGTGGAAAAAGATGCCAAGTCTTGTTTCAAGGATAAAAAGTGAGTGCAGAAATTATGAAGAAAGGTATTCGAGATTAATCTTTTTTCAATCCATATACTGGCCTCTGAATTTCAACGAGGTCATCTACAAATTCCTCTTTTCTTTGGCTCTTGCACATTAATGTTGATTCAGGATTTATTTACTGTTTCCTACAGCTAGAATCATTCCTTTGCGTTTGAAAAAAGAATTTCGTATTTATCATAACTCATTTGACTCCCTCTTGACATAAAGCATCACAGATACAGAATGTTTATATAGCAGCCCGTGACATTCGAAACATGGATTAACGAGAGGAAAATACTGGAAACATGGCTAAAAGTACGTGTGATAAAAACCGAGACATTTCGGCTCAGAACAGAGCCATTTTCAGTCGGAGAAAAACACTACATAATATTAAAAAAAAATTTGAAAGAACCTAAGATCTACACTAGATTTCAGGTTTTTTCAAAATGCATCATCTGAGCGGACTTCAATCGCACAGTGTCCGATGAAGGTACCTGTTTTACTTCCCTTAGTAGCCATCGCACCCGGAGGCACTGATAAAACTATGAGAGTAGGAGGCATATTATCTGGCTTATTGCTTCTCAAAAAAACATTGTGCCACGCAAGTAACTTTTGTGGTATTCTTCCATTTTGAAGGCGCTTTAAAAATTCGCCGTTTCTATGTTAACCCCCTTGGAACACTTATGAACGGTAATTAAACGGCAAATGCGATTTACCCAAAAATCTATACAGTTCTTTGTAAGACCAAAATGGACAAAATTACAAAATTTGAATTAGCTAACGCAAATCTAACAATAGTTATCGTGAACGAAAGAAATTGAGAGGTCGGGAAACTATCACGAGGTCGGTCCGGAAAGTATCCGACCTTGTTGATTATTTCGCTATCAACGGTTGATAAGAGGTTGGGACTTGGGATAGGTACTCTATGCAGAGACTCTCCTGAGTGCAGGTGCAGGTGCAATGTCGGATTACCACACGTTAAATCAGTCGTTGGTGATTTGCTGATTAGTGCGTGCTATTCTGCTGTGTTCGTCGCATTTCGTTTTTCCTAAAAAAGAGGAAGTTAAGGAGAGTGAGATGGGAAGAGTTTGTAAAGAAGATTATCACAGGGATGCGTCTTGGGTCCACAGGCACGACCTTGAAATAAAAGTGCAATCGTCAGTTTGGAACGCACCTAGGAGACCTCGCCCGTAGAAAGCTCGGAAGAGTCGCAGCAATGTGAAAACAATGTTGACTGTCTTCCTCGATCATGAAGGTGTCGTCCATCATGAATACACTCCCCAATGCTCTACTATCATTAAAGAGATCTATCGAGAAACTTTACGTAGCTTAAGGTGATTCGTCAAGCTCGAGTGACGTGGTCGAACTGGCATGTGATATTTCGCATCTTTTAGGAAACAATCTAGGCAGATTTTGAATTTTCAGCAAAAAAAAGGACGATAGCCCCTGCCTGCGCATGAGCTTAAAGAATCATTCTAAACCCAAAAATCTTAAAAATTCAGAGAAATGAAAGCAGAATAGTGTTTGGAAAAAAACCTCGAATTCGATACAGAAATCGATAGCTGTATTGAATGCGAGGTTTTTTTCCAAGCACTTTCCTGCTTTCATTTCTCTAAATTTTTCCGATTTTTGGGTTTAGAATGATTCTTTAGGCTCATGCAAAGGGATTATTGTCCTTTTTTTGCTGAAAATTCAAAATCTGCCGAGATTTTTGACCTAAAGATGCGATATATCGCATGCCAGTTCGACCGCTTCTTTGAGCTTGACGAATCACCATAAGGGGCTTGGGGAGCGTAATCATGATAGACGACACCTTCATGATCGAGGAAGACAGTCAACATTGTCTTTCACATTGCTGCTACTCTTCCGAGCTTTCTACGGGCGAGGTCTCCCAGGTGCGTTCCAAACTGACGATTGCACTTTTATTTCAGGGTCGTGCCCGTGGACCCAAGACGCGTCCCCAGTGATGATCTTCTTCACAAACTCTTCCCATCCCACTCTCCTTAACTTCCTCTTTTTCAGGAAAAACGAAATGCGACGAACACAGCAGAATAGCACGCACTAATCAGCAAATCACCAACGACTGATTTAACGTGTGGTAATCCGACATTGCACCTGCACTCAGGAGAGTCCCTGCAAAGAGCATTCCAAGCCCCAACCTCTTATCAACCGTTGATGGCGAAATAATCAACAAGGTCGGATACTTTCCAGACAGACCAGACCTCGTTTAGGTGGGATGGGATGGGATGACATCGACGTACTTAATATCTAATCTCTTCGCACCAGGTCGCACCCTCGAGGGTCTATTGCAATATTTTTGGGTTCCTTCAATGTATATTTGTAGATATGAAAGACCAGATTTCCAATGCCACTTTTGATACACTCGAGAGTAGACGTGACTCTATCACGATGGGGATATCACCGTGGACGAAATTGTTTATGATTTTTGGGGGTTGTGTGTTATGTTGTTGTGCTTTGGAAGTTTCGACTCCGAATGGGAAGATTATTGGATTTGATACGCTAAGGACGAGAGATGGAAGAGTGATCCACAGTTTCACAGGGATCCCTTTCGCAAAACCTCCCATTGGACCTCTCAGGTTCAAGGTTAGTCTCATAAGTACCACTTGCTCCACTTTCATTTAAATTAAAAACATCTCATCATTACTCAAACTTACTTGTTTACTAATCGGCGCTACAATCCTTCACGGGTCTTATGCAGTTGTATGTTTGATTAATGTCCTTCTTTATGCGCGCGGTGTATTGGGTTGGCTCATAAAAATCTTATTAGACGCAAATTTGGATTTTTTTTAAAGCAAAACTCTTCAAATTCTCCTTGTCGAGCAGCGTTTTTTGCATTATTATGAGCCAGGGCCGAATTAAGGGGGTGGCCACATAGGCCGCGGCCCATGGCGGAAAATTTAGGGGGCGCCGAATTTTGCAATTTCTTTAAATGTAGGTATAAAAAATAGGATTCAGAAATAAAATTATCAATGAGAAAAGAAGACGAAATCTCTCTTTCCTGAGAGTATAGTCATTTCTAATTTTGTCGTTTTTCGGTGATACAAGAAGTAGCATTCGATGTTGATCATTCGAGCGGTGCGGTCGTGGTCGTGCTCTCGTCTTGTCTTTCGAATCGTGCATAAACGGGCGAAGTCCATCGCGGTCGGACAGCGCGCGCAAGGCGCGGATGCCGTGCATAACGGCGCGAAAACGTAAACAAGTGCGGTGATATCTTATGTCGAGTTCGCATCAAATATGCAAACACAATGTTGTTTGTTATTGGAAAGACAGTCGGTTCGTCGGCTGTGAAAAGTGCCTTGCCCGAGGAAGACTGGCTCTCCCCAGAGCGAGTCCGTTGAAAACTCAAACACCTACACCTACAGCGATGCCAAATGCTGAAAATATAAACCCGTTTCAGAAAAGTTCGATTCTTCCAAGATCGCCTCCTGGGGCATCAAGGGAAAATAAGCCCGAGAATAATGCTAAAGCTAGCGCACAACCCCTTCCGGACAGCGTTGGCGGTTCGAATAAAGGGGAGGTAGAGACAATTCTAACCACAGACCCTGAAAGTGTCAAGGGAGACCCTGCACTAAATGAGAAGACAAAATTGTTTATTTTGCAGTCGATTTCTGCTGTTAAGTCACTGCACGATGAAAACATCCTTGCAAAAAATTTTATCCAAGAGCAAAAGGCCCTCATGGATAAAATACAGGCCGAAATTAAGGAGCTTAAACTAAATAAGTCGCAACCTCAAGTGGCCGGCGGCTCTAAAAATAAGGGGAAGACATTCGTGACTGTCAACAAGGAAATTCCCCAACAAAACGGCGGGAAATTTGGAGCCCTGCTGCTAGATGCGGAAACGGATGATGATTTTTCATCAGGTGACTGGCCGAACTACAATTCAGATCCGGAGTATCAAGACCAACGAAGGACGGCGGCAAAGAAAGTTAAAAAAACTACAAAGAGGAAAAGGAAGCAGGATCAATCCAGCCCGGACTCCAAAGACGCCTCTGGAAGTGGAGCAGACGTCCAAGCTACACAGGATAAGTCGAATAACTCTAAGCCTGGCGATAAGTCTAATACCTCTAATCCTAATGATAGGTCCCCAAAAATTCTACCACCCCCTCCCATTAAAGTGGTAGGAATTAAAGATTATCAGGAAATTAAGCGACTTTTGAAAGAAGCGTCTGATAAAGAAGAGTATGTTTTAAAATTTTTAGGTAGTGAAACCTGGAAGGTAAATCCCTCTAACGACGAAACTTTCAGAAAAATCTCTGAAAAATTAAACGAAAGAGAAGTACAATGGTATTCTCACTCCAATAAAAACACTCGGAACATCAAAGTTGTATGCAAAGGTCTCCCCCCCTCCATACCTGAAGATGAAATTGTCTCGGATCTCCTTTCAAAAAATTTCAAAATTAAATCAGCCGTTTGCATGAGAAAAAGAGTAGAGAAACAACAGAAAAAAAAATGAAAAAACAATTATGCCTATGGATACTGATCCTGAATCTGCTACCCCCCCTCAAACTACCCCTTCGGTAACAACATCTGAAAATCAAACTACAAATGCTAAACCTATCAAGGAATTCGAACTCATAAAAATACCAGTTCATCAACTTGATTTTGACCATTCAGAATCAATAGAAAACATCTATAAGATCAAAGCAATTGCTCATACTATTGTTCAAATAGAGCCAATGAAGATAGATAATAAGATAGTTCCACAGTGCCGAAGATGTCAGTGTTTTTCGCATACTCACAACTTTTGCAGAAAAAATCCACGATGTGTCAAATGCGCAGGCAAACATTTATCTCCTGAGTGTCCTTTTAAAGGTCGGATCTTAAATCCAAAATGCGTAAATTGTGGCGCGATCGGTCATCCCGCGAGTTATCGCGGATGTCCCTTCGCGAAAGAATTTCAAGTTGCACGAAAAAAGCAACTCCAAGCTAAGAAAAACTCCCCTGATCAAAAAAGTTTTCCGAAACTAGGGAAAAATATAACAACTCATGCTCCTCCAAAGAAATTAGATAGGACTTTTGCTCAAGCATTATCAGGCAATACAGCTAATCCGGCAACACAGGGCGCAGGAGACAGTTCTGCCGCTCTGATCGGAGTCTTATTACAAACAATAGAAACTTTGAATGCTCAGCTCAGAGTTCTCACCGAGAAAGTGAGTAAACTTGAAGCTAGCCAGAAAAGATAAACAAAGAAATGAATGACTTTTTTAAATTGAATTGTGATTCATTGACTAATCAGAATTTCTTAATGTCTCAACAGGAAAATTATCCAGAAATCAATTTCGATGATGTTAAAGAGCTACGAGCAAAGACTAATTGCAAGTCATTAAACATTATGGCATGGAATTGCGGCGGACTGACCCGGGTGAAGGCCGAAGAATTCAATGTCACGCTAAGGGATTTCAATGTGGACATAGCCCTATTATCGGAAACCTGGTTCACCAGGACCGATTATAAAAGGTATTTTGCTGGATATAAAATGTTTAACTCATTTCATCCAGCAAATAAGCACAGAGGTGGGTCTTCCATTTTAATTAAAGAAAACATTACTCACAATCTTATCAAGATGATAGAGACAAATGCTTTTCAAGTTGTAATCGTAAACGTGCAAACTGAATTAGACTCTTTCAACATAGCCTCAATATACACTCCACCCCGTAACATCCTCTCAACTGAGGATTACACTGAGTTTTTGGAGGAATTAGGCCCAAAGTATCTGATCGGTGGGGATTGGAACGCTAAAAATCCTCGATGGGGATCCAGGAGAGATAACCCTAAAGGCGTATCACTCCTAGAAGCAGTTAATTTGGTTGGCGGGAATTTTATATCCCCCGGAAAACCGACAAATTTTCCCACTAATCCAGGCCACCAACCTGATCTAATAGACTTTTTTGTTTTTAAAAACATAAATCTTATTGACCACGTCTCATGTGATACCTTAATGTCTATGGAAAAAGGTCATGCAAAAATCATTCTGGAGATTTTTACTACTCCAATCCTTGATAATCGTCCCCCCTCAATTTGCTCTAAAAGAACAGATTGGAAAAATTTCAGGTTAGATCTAGAAAATTTAATTGACAACAGCGTTCCAGTCCTCACTCCAGAAGATATTGACAGGGAGTCGGAGCTGCTGGTGGAAAATATCAGATCCTGTGCAGCAGCCAATACACCTGTAGCTGTAAATAACATAAAACCTTACGCTATCCCAAAGGAACTTCTAAAGCTTATTCGTTTAAAAAGAAAAACCAAAAGAAAAGCAAATTTCACCCATTTTCCTGAAGACAATTCAAAATTTAACAGATTAAATGCAATAGTAAAGAAAAGAACACAAGAATTTTTAAATTACAAATTTAAAAAATTTATTAACTCCTTGTCTCCGTCAGCAGATAAAAACTACTCTTTATGGGCAGCCACAAAATATTTAAAAAGGCCAAAACAGTTAAAATTCCCAATCAGCAAACCTGACAATACATGGGCAAATACAGATGCTGAAAAAGCAGAGGTTTTAGCTGATCACTTTGAAGCCGCTTTTCAACCGCACGAAGACCTGGAAACACTATCTGACTCTGATGTTTCCACCGGCAGTTCTGACTCAGATTTGCAGAATGAAGGGGAAGTGTCCACATTGAAACCCCGAAAAATCAAAAAAATCCCACCAATAAAAATAAAAACCATATCTCCCTCAGAAATCATTAAAGAGATAAAAGGTAAAATTAAGGCAAACAAAGCACCTGGATTTGATAAAATCTCAGGACTGATTTTGAAGAACTTGCCTAACAGGGCAATAATGAAATTGGTCTCAATCTTTAATGCTGTCATTAGATGCAAATATATTCCCTCTCAATGGAAGATAGCGGAAATCTTCGTCCTCTTAAAACCAGACAAACCTCCTACAGAGGCTGCATCTTACAGGCCAATTTCGTTGTTGCCTGTTATCGGCAAACTCTTTGAAAAACTGTACATTAAGAGATTGAACGAGATAGTTGGCAAGCAAAATCTAATAATCGACGCCCAATTTGGTTTCCGAGCGAAACATTCTACAATTGATCAACTTCATAGAATAACTAAATTTATAGAAGACTCCCTGGAAAAGGGAGAATACTGTGTGGCGGTTTTTCTTGATGTAGCGCAGGCATTTGATCGCGTCTGGCACGAGCGCCTCATCGGAAAACTCTACAAAATGCTCCCATGTAACCATGTTGAACTCCTGTCTTCATTTTTATCAGGTAGACAATTTAGAGTGCGATATGAAAATACCACCTCAAGTTTCAGACCAATAAGGGCAGGAGTTCCGCAGGGTTCCTGTCTTTCCCCCCTTCTCTATTCCCTTTTCACCACAGACATCCCGCAGTCTGGGAGAGGGGGGAAACTGGGAGTTTATGCCGATGATACGCTTGTGCTAGCAGCGTCGAAAAGCTACAGGGAGGCACGTTTTAACGCTCAATCCCACCTAAACAGGATTAATAAATGGACAAACAAAGATAAGACCAAATTAAATGCGTCTAAATCGGTAGAAATTGTATTTACCAACAGGCCATTTACTCATATTCCTCTTCACTTAGGAAACTCTGAAATCCCTCGCGACACAGTCGCCCGATATCTCGGCCTCCACCTGGATTCCAGGCTCAAGTGGGGTGCACACATAAAGAAAAAAGTCGAGCAATTAAGACTTAAATTTCATGATATGCAGTGGCTGATTGGCCGCAAATCCAAGTTATCTCTAGAAACCAAACTGCTCCTCTACAAGTCAATGTTGAGGCCGGTTTGGAGTTATGGCTGCCAGTTGTGGGGCTGTGCAGCCAAGTCAAATTTAAAAAAGATAGAAGTCATACAAATGAAAATATTACGAAGCATTTCAAAAGCCAGATGGTATGAGAGGAACGCGGATATTCGCGCCGACCTCAACATTGATTCTGTAGAGGACTACATAACAAAAATGTACAACTCTTACGAAACTAGGCTGCATAGGCATCCCAACCCAGAAGCGCTTGCGCTTCTGGAAAAGGACCAATGCACCCGAAGATTAAAACGTCGCAAACCCCACGAGCTTGGAATTCAGGGGTTCTCAAAATTATCCTTCTTTTAAACTGACGGGCCTCCTTGTGCTCTTCGAACGCAATCAGGGGCTCTTGGGCATTTGACCGGGTTCGGTCACCCGCATTCCATGTCAAAGCAAAAAGACATTTTTACTTTGAAGCAAAATTGTTTTATTTTTCCCTCCTCATTTTTCAGAGGTTGTATTTCTCTCCATATAAAAATGTGTGTAACCTAGTATAAGTTTATCTTATAAGTTAAACCCAAGTTTTTTAAAGATGTATCTTACATCTAAAAACATTCTGTACATATTATAACTTTTGTACAAATAATAAAAAAAAAAAAAAAAAAAGAAGAAGTAGCATCTTTAATTAGTAGAGTGAAGAGAGGAACTAAACACGCAATTTGGCCTGGAGCTCAACGCAGAGAAGAATGATGACGAGGACTTGAGATGAAAAAGACAAGCCCTCCGCGCGGCGATCGGCATGTAACACGTATTAGCGCCTACAAGACTGCACGAATACTTCACCCATTGCGCCAAACACAGTGCGGTCAGGAGCGGTTGGCGTGAAACGTATAGCGCCTACAAGACTGCCGGAATACTTCACGCATTGCGCCAATCACAGTGCGATCAGCGCAGCGCAGCGGCGGAAATTAAAATTACTAAACCACATTTATGTTTGTTCTCTCATAACTTTTTGGTTCATTTCTTATAAATGGAGGACCTTGCCCACATAGAGATAGGTTTTCGGAACTTAACTTTCGCGCAAAGTTCCGTGAAATTTTGCTAGTAGTGTTGAGAGGGCTTTCGCAAAAAATGTATCCAACATGCGTATGTAAACGCGTCTTATACACCCCTCCCCCTCCGGCTCGTTCATTTGAAGGTTTTTATTGATGTTTCAAAACGAATGAGAAGGGGGCGGCAAAATAGAGACGACCCATGGGCGGCAAGTAGGTAAATCTGGCCCTGGTTATGACCATATATTCTCATCCTCTGCCAATATATTTTCAGGAGCCACAACCGGCAGAGCCATGGAGAGAGCCGCTTCAGGCCACAAATGATGCAATCATGTGTCCACAAATCGATTTTGCCAACACGAGTAATTACCAACCTCTCGGCCAGGAGGATTGCCTCGTCCTCCATGTGTACTCTCCGAAGGTAAGATTTTGAGCATGGACATCATTAAGCTTCTCTCGTGAAATTTTCGCATGTTAAAGGGTTAAAAATAAACCCCAAAAAGGTCATTCCGAAACGATGCTGTTTGTTTGGTGAAAAATCAAGGAACGTCGAAGTTGAAGATGCTTGAAACAAAAGATGATAATTAAATTTTGGGTTCTTTCGTCGTGATTAATTATTCCATTCCGTATTTCATCCAAATGTTTTGGTTTAACCAAAAATTTTGGTCGGTTTAAATAAAAGATACGGATCGACATTTTGTGTGTATTTTCATTTCCATATAAACATCAAATTTTGGTCGCTTTATTTTGATATGCACGAGATCGATTGGTTCTCCTAAAAGAAGTAAAAACACTGTTTCATATTCCATAGGTGGACAGATCGGCGAAACTCCCTGTAATGGTCTGGATACACGGCGGTGGATTTCAATTTGGAGCTGCCTCCATCCACCAGCCAGAGCTACTACTGGATAAAGATGTCGTGTTGGTCACCATTAATTATAGACTGGGTGCTCTAGGTAAGTGTGTGGTTGAAATTGATGTGATTGTTTAAAATTTAAGACACTTTATCTCTCATGTGCTCGTCTCGAAATTAGAGTTCGCTCGATTTCTGTGAAAAAGAATTTGATCTTGAGGACTTGAAAGCGAACGGTCGGTATCGACATTGGCGGACCCAGTGACTTGGCAACATCGTTTTTCTCTATTTAAACCTAAGGAAATGTATCGATTCTTGGAGGGGCCAGGTGCTTCGACAAGAATCGATTATTTAACATAGGTTTAAGTGGAGGGAATCCGGTGTTGCCAAATTGCTGGATCCGCATCTGGGTACCGAGAGCCGAAACCACACGATGACAGCTTGTTTTGAAAATTTCTGAACTTATCGGAGGAAAAAATTCGAAAAGTTCCGAATTTAGGGGAAGAAAAAAAATCGAGAAAAGGGGAAACTTGAATTCAGCCGAAAATTTTCGGTAAACGTAGGATGATTTGACGCATACTATCTATTCAGTTCCAAAAAAAGAGTCCTGAGGCCAATAATATGAACTTTTTCAGTATTAAAATAGTTACATTATGAACTTTTTTTCCTCTTCTTTTTTAAGAACAGTTTTGTTAAAGTCTCGTTTTTTACGGCTCTTCACTCGCCCTGTGGTTTAATTTTTTACTTATTTTCACCTAAGGGTTCCTGAGCACTGGCGACAACGCTATCCCCGCCAATCTCGGATTAAAGGATCAAGCCCTGGCGATTAAATGGGTTCACGACAATATCGTTAACTTCGGTGGAAACCCTGATTTAGTGACCATATTCGGCGAGAGTGCCGGGGGTGGAGCCGTCCATCTGAATCTATTATCACCACTCAACAAAGGTAGGTGGCGTGCAGTTTATTGTTATTTTTGAAATTAACACTGATTAAGCGCACTGATTGATTATTTGCTGATTTATTTGTTTTTATTGTCCACGGAAAAAGAAACCTCAGTCCGCCAATTAAATTTTCGGAAGAAGAACTTTTGTCGAGGGAGGTTTTGTAAAATTGGATTTTGAATCCTCACAAACAACACTCAGTAGCGGCTTAAATAATAAATTCTGCGTGGTGTACTTCTTTTTTGTAATGAAATGAGGACTTGAAGTTGCACAAAATTAAAGTTGCAGTTGCGTGGCCTGGTGCTCTCCTGCTGTAATCGCGTAGAATTCTAGATTTTTTTCTCGATCCTACGTTTTAAGCGCGCCGTGCCGTGACTCCAAACTCTGGCTAAGAGCTCGTGACAGACTGCTTTTGCGGGTTCCTACTCAGGTCATTTTTGTGACCCGAGGGATCATAGAGTGTGGAAATTTGTCAAATTGAAGTTCAATATACCATGACGGATGAAAAAAATGTTAACTTTTTCTCGGTGTTATTGTCCTGAAGATTCCTCAATATCGAAGAAATTTTACGAAATTTGGCCAAAGTCGTAAACTTCGAGGCCTTTGAGCGACCTCTAAATTTTCGAATCTTGAGCTGAAATTTTTTTCGGTATGTTTTTTCATGAAATGGAACCGATTGAAGATGTGTTGTCCTAACATTTCGGAGTTCCCCCAAATAAGCCGAACCCTAACGTGACTCCTTCTCCAGATCCTCCAAGTTGGATCCACCCGTTCGTCAAGATACGTTTTCATGTAGCATCATCGTGTGGTCTTACCAATGAAAGACATTGTTCTTGTCCTCTCAAACACGCAATGTTTACCATTCACAATCCCGCAAACATGACACCAACAACTTCTTTTCGTCTCCCATTACAACTAATATTGCGTGCTCGCAGTCGGTGCTGAGGGTTTTCTTTTCTCAGTTCCGCAGTCACAAATAAACTAACCACAACCTAACCGTACAAAAATTAAGTATAACCTATTTCCTTCTTCCCTGATCTAGGTCTGATTCACAGGGTAATTGCAATGAGCGGAACTGGATATGGTCCGTGGGTAATCGCAACTCCAAAGTTGGCTAAAGACAGGACAAAAGCACTGGCTGTGTTGTGTAGCTGTCCCTCTGAACCCTCAAACGAACTCGTTGAATGCATGCGGAAGGTCCCAATTGATTTACTAATAGAGATGGGCAAAAAATTCAGTGTAAGAAAATTTCATTGATAAATTCGCCTTGAATTTTTTCCAATATTTGGACTGCATTTTATTAAATCAGTAACTACTGTATTGCTTCAAGCAGTCGCGCTGGTCGTATAATCGTGGTTTTAATAGCATAATTGTAACGTTGGTAATTTCCTATTGCAATATGTAATCATAATAATAAAATGCTGCTGTTGTACTTGGGCAGTTTTTGACGAAACGCTCCGTTCCGTTTCGTTTCGTTTCAGTCTTGGCGTGAAGTTTGCAACAAATGCCGATTTTTTCATTCGATTCTTATTGGTCCAATAGCTCCCGGCCAGGGAAATATTGGATAAATGAGAGTCGATTATGAAAATCTCTTCATTTTTTTTGGTCGTTCTTTTGTCGACGCGGGCCCAAGAGAACGCGGAGCGTCCTCTGGGGTATGGGCCGCGTAGCGACCAGGGGGCATAGCCCCCTAGTATTATATGCTTGACGTGAAAATTCTTGCGTGTATCTGAAAAGCTAAAATCATCGTATTCAATAAGGGACCCTTCCACATTCTATAAGAGTAAAAATATTTGTACTTTTATGCTGACACTTTTTTATCTCTCTCTTTTCACAGGACTGGATCGTTGGCGATTTTGTTTTCGTACCAACCATCGAGTCCGAAACGGAAAATGCTTTCCTTCCGAAGGAATTAGATAAATTGGGATCCGAAATTCCTTTCATGACAGGGATAACCTCTGGCGAAGGAGGTATTTTTGCATCACGTAAGTAACAGCAAATTATTCGGACATAAGATAGTACTCGAAGGAAAAAAACCTTCGGCTATAGAGACTTAACTTCAGTTCAATGGGAAACTAAAGTTATCAGTCTAGGTAACTGAAGTTTTCTCAGTGATATAATATCCAACTAGGAGGCTCCGCCCCCTGGCCACTACGCGACCCAGTCCCCCGGGGCGCTGCGCGCCCCAAAAGAGCCGATTCTTACTCTTTCTACTCCCCTTCCTCAACCCATTCATCGAGCGTCTTAAAAATGATTCAATTAGACCTTTCCCACTTACGGACTTCGATTTCTAGCCCATCGACCGTTTTACTCCCCTTCCTCACCCCGTCCATCGAGCGTCTTAAAAATGATTTTAATAGAATAGAGAGGATTTTTTCTCCCCTTGATTCTGGGATCAATGTGATAGAAGCCGTAAGACTGACAATGAGATAAACTCCGCTTGTCTCAAAGATAGCTATTCTAACGGTAGTCCGACAAATACAGATGTCATATTTCTTTAGGGATCGTTGCAGAGGGTATTGGCGAGGAGGTAGGCTTCTATGTTACACATTTGACCATTGGTCTCCCTTAAAAAAGTGCCTTGCTTCATAACTGATCGTATGCTACTTTTACTGTCATGTTCTTTTGATTCATAATCAGTTAATAAAAATACCACTGTATCCATAGGCGAATCCAGGGAGGGCGTATGGGGCGTGCATCCCCCTTCCTCCCGGTTCAGCCGAAAAAAAGGAGAAAGAAGAAGAGAAAGAAGGAACAGAGGAAAGAAAAAGGAAAAACCGTCACGGAATTGACTGAAACTGCATATTAGATACTTCAAAAATTAAAAAAAAATTATCGGACCCCCCTTTCGCCCCCCTCTCTATTCGAGGTGACCGGATCCGCCTATGATTGTGTCACGTTAATAATGACATTGGCGGTGTGTTCTAATTTAATTGTATCAATTCTTGGAGCTGCAATGCAAAAATGTATGGCTTACGTGCAGAAATTTAAAATTTGATTTTTTTTTAAAATTCCTGCTCCATTTTTTGCAGTTGAATCAATAATTCCAAACTTTGCAGACTGCAATTTCAAATCACAGAATTCTCAAACAAAAATATCTTTAAAGGCTTAGGATTATCGATTGATATGCTCTATTTTTATTACAGTTATAATCAGGGGAGGAAGTAGATTCGAGAAAGAACTGAAAGAAAATCCGCAGTATGTCTTATCGAAAGCACTGTTACTAAAGGCAGACTTTCCGAGTGACAAACTTTCAAGTGTAGCGGAGCAAGTTCGGAAGTTTTACTTCGGGGATAAGCCTGTAGATCTGGATAATACAAGTCAAGAAGTCGTCAATGTAAGTTAAATCATTTTAAACTGAAGGTATGTTTGCTAGGAATAAAGAACGTTCCGTTACTTTAAATAATATATGTGCGTATTCATGCTAAAAGGAACTAGATACGTGTGGGAAAGATTTTTACCTCCGATACAACCTCTGTAAATTTATTAGAAATGACCTGTACATTCCATGTCCCAAAAACGTGTATAACGCGTCGTGTACCTATAACGCGAAAAAGTCGTGTAAAACGCGAAAAAAAATTAAGATTTGGATTCATGATCTCATCATCAACTCTCACGATTTCTTTTCTTTTTTATCACTCTTATAGATGCTCACGGATAGATGGTTTCTACATGGCGCCGTGGAAGCGGCTAGAAAGCACCACGGAGATGCGTACCTTTATTTGTACGATTACCAACACAGCATTTCTTTCAATGACATTTACAGCGGAGGCAGAATCAAGGGTGGGTTACATTTTGATGATAAAGGAAATAATTTTTCCCCCTTATCCCCGAAAACAGCTGACTTGCCTTTTTCTAAAAATACCCAAAAGTCAACTACTCTAAAAACTGGATAGGTTTTTTTCTCAGAGCTACAATCTTTTTGTTTTCCAGTTTTGAGCGTTGCGAAATCAAAATGTTTAAAAACGTTTATGTGAGCAGTGTTTAATTTTTGGCTCTTAATTCCCTCTTTCTATGGCCGAAATATCCCTTTTTCCGTGTCTGTTCCGCTCTCCCCACCCCCTCTCTTGATTTTTTTTATTTTCGGGCTACCGCATATTTTCTCTATTTTCATCGTTTCTATTTGCAGGTGTATCACACGTAGATGACTTACTCGATCTTTTTCCGTTTACTCTTTACTTTCCGGAAAGAAAATATACGGAAGCTGATATCCAAGTTTCAAGAAAGACTATTGATATAGTAACGGATTTTGCCAAAAATGGGTGAGTTCCCTATCACGTTGTTTCTACATTTAATTCATTTGGAAGGATAGTTTCATTGCGCCTTTTGTAAAAGCAACCTAAATCCATTCGCTCAGTTTGGCACGCGTCTGGGAATAATTTCTTAGATTTGTATGCGGGTGTTCAGTTTTGATGAACAAAATTTCACAAAATACTGTAGGTATTAAATTTAGTCGCTGAAAATCTGACCTCCAAGGCTGAGCGAACCTTTTAATAGGTGAAACAAATGTTTGCAAAACTAATCATGTTAATTCCTTTGACTCCCTCAAACGCCACTAAATGAGTTGTTACTCTCCACGCAATAGAATTCTTTCAGGCATCAGATATTTGCAATTTAAGTACTTTATCTTCAATCAAATTTCTTGATAAACTCGATGGTGCCAAACTGGTTTTCTTTGAAAGAAACTCATAATCTAAAAAAAGCTCTCAAAGTTGAGGCCGTAATAAAAAGGGGGTCGCCACATGGGCAGAGGCCCATGGCGGCAAATTGTGCAGCTTTTTTAAATGTAGGTATAAAAAATCGGATTCAGAAGTAAAATTAGCAATGAGAAAAGGGGACGAAATCTCTCTTTCCTGAGAGTATAGTCATTTCTAATTTTGTCGTTTTTCGGTGATACAAGAAGTAGCATCTTTAATTAGTAGAGTGAAGAGAGGAACTGAACACGCAATTTGGCCTGGAGCTCATGCTCAAGCATGATGACGAGAACTTGAGATGAAAAAGACAAGCCATCGGCGCGGCGTTCGGCATGTAACACATATTAGCGCCTACAAGACTGCATGAATACTTCACCCATTGCGCCAAACACAGTGCAGTCAGGAGCGGTTGGCGCGAAACGTATAGCGCCTACAAGACTGCAGGAATACTTCACGCATTGCGCCAATCACAGTGCGATCAGCGCGGCGCAGCGGCGGAAGTTAAAATTATTAAACCACATTTATGTTTGTTCTCTCATAACTTTTTGGTTCATTTCTTATAAATGGAGGACCTTGTCCACATAGAGATAGGTTTACGGAACTTAATTTTTGCGCAAAGTTCCGTGAAATTTTGCCAGTAGTGTTGAGAGGGCTTTCGCAAAAAATGTATCCAACACGAGTAGGTAAACGCGTCTCATGCACCCCTCCCCCTCCGGCACGAATGAGAAAGGGGCGGCAAGTAGGTAAATCCGGCCCTGCACCGTATAAATGGAAAGCAAATATGTATATTAACAGGGTTGCCACTTTCTCCAATAACTCTAAGGCTGGAACTACGGCAGCTCTGCTAATTTGTCTGTCCCCTGTCTGTGAGAAGAGAGTTTGACAAAATATAGAGGTATGTACTCTAAGGTAGCGTGAGGGATCCCTTTTATTACGACCTCAACCTCGAGAGCTTTTTTGAGCTAGAGAATACCAGCAATACCATCAAGTTTCTTGTAAAAAATTGCGTAGGTAAGAAATGGTACGTAAATTACAAATCCCTGACGCTCAAGAACTCCATCTCTACTTCGATATTTTCAATATGGTTGCAATTATGAAATTCTACTTCTTATCACCTCTTATCCGTTTTTCTTTGTCCGGCCTTCTAGAAAACTGACCGGTATCGGCTGCAAGTTGCAGCCTGTGAGAAGGACGGCGAAGACGCATCAATACCTACACATCACGGCAGAGCCGGCAGTGAAAGAGAATCTATTTCCAAAAAGATTGGAGTTCTGGCAGTCATTGAAAGACGCTCAATCAAAGGTACCTACGTCATCACAGCAAATCTCTGTATGTAGTACACGGAGTATTAAAAAAAAAAAAAAAAAAAAAAAAAGCTGGTAAATCCAACACGTGGTGTTGGAAGAGCGCGCCATAAGCATATATCTGCATAGTCACATTCAGGCTTATCCTGTTTTTTAGTCACTGAACGAATTATAGAAACGCCTTAAAATAATTGTGAGTTATATTCATCCCGCCAAAAACATTTCCATGTAAATATGAGCTGCCAAGCTAAAAATAAGAACATATAATACAAAATAATAATAATCTCTCTCATTGGGTCAGATTAATGTTCACTTTATTTGCGGCTGATCGTAAATCAACCAAACGCAAGCTGTGATGACAGAAGTGGCTTTGAACTACGAAAAAGATCGATAAATTTGAATCGATTCTTTAACATTTTTTTGTCTATATCTTGCGTTTTCCCGATAGCAATGTTGAAGGGAGGAGAAACTTTAAAATAATGTCAATAAATTTTACTTGGCGTCTACTATTTGGGATATCAATTTATTTAAGGCGACGAATGTTTATATTTTTAGCTTGGCAGCTCATATTTACATGGAAATGTTTTTGCCGGGATGAATTTAACTCATAATTATTTTAAGGCGTTTCTATAATTCGTTCAAGAACTAAAACGCTTTGAAACGCAGGGCTTTGGGAGGATAGGGGACTTTGGCGGTTGGGGGTCGCAGAGCGCCAAAGAGCACTATAAAAGCGGCACATACATACATGCTAAAACGCAGGATGGGCCTGAATGTGACTATGCAGATTTATTCTAATGACGCGCTCTTCCAACACCACGTGTTGGATTTACCACCCTGTGTTTTACTTCCAAAACATGTCTATGCGCGAAATTGACGGATATTGCCAAAATCATTATCAGTTCATAAATGACCTCCATTTTGCTTTATCAACTCAAAGTGGGGAAACCGAACTTTTCCTTTCATTAAAACCGACTTCCTGTGAAAAATTCTATTTTCCGTGAAAGTTGCGTACAATGCGAAAAAAGTTAAACGAAGATTCATCATCTCAACATCAACTCTTACGTCCTCTTCTCTTTTTCATTTACCGGTCATTTGCATCATCCATCAAAGACGGTTTTTTTCAAATGTTGTCAACAGGACACCACAGTGAATGCCGCCTGGAACACACTGCCCAATATGCTACTGTGGCTTCTTCCAATCGGTGTCTGTCTGATCTATCACTACCTGTAAGCGCAGTGGCGGCCGGTAAAGAAGTCTTTCTCGGTTTTCTCTCTGGCGCTGAATAGAGTTTTCCATGCACAGCCAGCGGGAGGGTTGCATAGTGAAACACAGCATGTGTTTCTGACATTTTCTTGAGTTCTCTCGAATACCTATGCGTAACGCACAAGTAAAAGAAAGCCCCTTCTACACCCTCGATGAAACCTCCTCCAACTCCATGGGCTTTATGCAATATAAACGCTGGAATCGGTATGAATATAGCATAGAAAAATCTGACAAGTTGAAGATTCGATAGGCTTTTTGTCATTAGACCTTGTAGGCTTCATTGTAATTTTTGCAAAATCTTACGACTGCTGTTTATATTTTATACCGTAAAAAGGGATGAAAACCCACGCAATATTGAATAAAGACTTGTATATTAGTATTTACACTTGTCTCATTATTTCACATTCTTTACACAGCATCTCGGAGCCTTTACAAAATTGATAGTGGGCCATAACATTCGGAACACCCTGTGTGATTTTGGGAAAATTCAACCTCTGAGGATATTCGTGTAATTTTACTGAATTATCCCTTACATGAATTTTTCATGCTTTTCATTAAATTTAGACTCCATCCAGTGGTCAATCAATTTAATTTATCAGTATAAAATCCTTTGTATAACTGTATTTCTCGCTGCACTCCACTTTTGGATTTCTCTTGCTCGTTGTAATATAATTGGCGGATCCAGGAAATTGGCAACAATGGCAACAATTTGGCTGATTTGGTCTTTTCTCCATTTAAACATATAAATTATATCGAATCTTGGAGGGGCCAGGTGCTCGACAAGAATCGATTATTTAGCAAAGGTTTAAATGGAGGAAATCTGGTGTTGCCAAATTGCCGGATCCAGCTCTGTGTAATATTCAGTGATATTCATTTTTCAGACGTAAATTGAATTGCAATCAGGATTACTATCCCAGTTTACATGAAATGCACGATTTTGTTTTAATCGATCAGGGCGTGAGTCATTTTTTCTTATACAATATTTTGCATATGCATAAGATGTTTGGTAACTTGCTTTAACTGAACTGGATTTTGCAATGAGGAAATATTGTTTATGGCTCCTTTTTGAAAAAAACCCATGCACTAATAGTGCTCTTGTAGATGAGCTAGAAATAATCGTCTCTTATTGCAAAATGTAGCTAGGCTAAGTACCGGTTACTTGCTAGGGATTAAATAGGCTGCATTTTGCAGTCAGGGAACAATCGTAAAAACACTTATGTCTACAGGGAAACCAATGGTATGCATACGTTGTTTTAAACTGAGCCAGAGATTGTAGTTCGAAATTGCAAAATTTAGTCCGAATGTGTATCGAATTCAATCGGAGAGAAAACAAGTCGCATTAAGATCAAATTCAGAAAAAAATGTTGAAGTTTTATTTCCTCTTACAAGACTAAATGTTCGACTAAGGATTTCATATTCAAAACCTTTTCGTCGGTTTTGAATTTTTGACCGGAGAATGTACAGCTACTTCAGCTCAAAAGTACTCTTGGCAATAATTTATTTTCCAAGTACGAGAAAAAAAATTGTAAAAAAGTAGGAAAATAAAACTGAAATGAATTACATGCAGTATTTTTTTTACTTTAAGAGCCATAAAAAATCCCATTTAATCATCCAATTGATTACTTCTCAATTGAAGAATATTTTACTTAAACTTTCACACCCATGTGAGCTACTTTTTACAATTTTTTACTCACTTATAATATTTAGAATCGTGAAAATTACCATTTTTAATTGTTTTTCCGCATATACTTTCTGCATCATTTCCAATCATAAAAAATTGCTGAAAAACATCGGCGGTTTGTTAGGTGGTATAGGATATGGTTGAAACTGTTCATACTTTGATTTCAAGTTTCTAAACTTCCCTTACTTTTTCATTGTTGCAGGTTATCCTTGCCTGCGCCTTCCTCGCCGTGGCCCGCGCCGCCGGCCCAGCCGCCTACAGCATCGGCTCCGTTGCCTACGGATACGACGGATCCGTCGGCAATGTCCACGAACAAACTGTCAAGTCATACGGAGGCCTCTCATCCGTCTCCGAATACTCCAAGAGCGTAGTCGGCCCCCACGCCACCGCCTACGCCCAGGTCTCCCGCTCAAGCAGCTCCCCCTACGGAGCCGGCTACGGATACGGTGCCGGTTACGGATACGGAGCCGGTCACGGATACGCTGCACCCGCCGTCGTAGCAGCCCCATCCGTCGTCGCCGCCCCCGCCCCGTCTACGGAGCCTACGGTAAGGTCGCCGCTCCCTACGCCGCCTACTCCGGCTACGGTGCCGGTTACGGATACGGAGCTGGCTACGGATACGGAGCCGGTTACGGTTACGGAAAGAGCTACGTCTCCTCATACGCTGCCCCAGCTGTCTCCACCTACGCTGCCCACGCTCCCGTCGTCTCCAGCTACGCCGCCCCCGCTGTCTCCACCTACGCTGCTCACGCTCCCGTCGTCTCCAGCTACGCCGCCCCCGCTGTCTCCACCTACGCCGCTCACGCTCCAGTTGTCTCCAGCTACGCTGCCCACGCTCCCGTTGTCTCTAGCTACGCTGCCCCCGCTGTCTCCGCCTACGGATACGGAAAGAGCTACGTCTCCAGCTACGCTGCCCCCGCTGTCTCCACCTACGCCCACGCTCCCGTAGTCTCTAGCTACGCTGCCCCCGCTGTCTCCACCTACGCCCACGCTCCCGTAGTCTCCAGCTACGCTGCCCCCGCTGTCTCCAGCTACGCTCATGCCCCAGTTGTCTCCAGCTACGCTGCCCCAGCTATCTCCAGCTACGGATATGGAAAGAGCTACGTCTCCAGCTACGCTGCCCCCGCTGTCTCCACCTACGCCCACGCTCCCGTAGTCTCTAGCTACGCTGCCCCCGCTGTCTCCACCTACGCCCACGCTCCCGTAGTCTCTAGCTACGCTGCCCCAGCTGTCTCCAGCTACGCTCATGCCCCAGTTGTCTCCAGCTACGCTGCCCCAGCTATCTCTAGCTACGGCCATGGCGCTGTTGCCCATTACTAGATTGTAAATTAAATAAATCGTTACCACTGCCAGTTACCATCAACAAGACTGCGATACTCGCAATTTTGTCGATCGAAAACGTTAAACTTGGTATCATCATTCGATCAGTTCCTTTTTCTCATTTGTCTTTCTGATTCTTTTCATCGAACAAATTGTTAATTTATATTTATTTATAAATTTTGATACAATTCTGTCTCTTCAAAATGTGAATAAAAAGTTATTTATTTATTTTTCAATTCAAAGTTTCCATTTATTGCATTATCATATATAATTTTAATTAGTAGATCTTTCATAGAATCATGATGCTTCGTAGCATCAGTGCTGAGCTTAGGGAATGTAACATTTACACAGTCATGCGTGGTTTAAAGATGTCACTCATAATTTAAATATGGACACTGTTTTTTTTAAAAAAAAGTTGTTATTTTTTATCCGCAATTTAATTATGAAATGCAAATAAAGAAGGAATCTACTTCCAGAAGCTGAAAGTAGAGACAAGAGAAGTTGTAATGGCAACTTAGTTGAATTTCTAGCGTAGATTAAGCTGATATTTCTAGTAGAGATCGCATCCAGGATGAGACTTCACGGGAGATCATGGATGCTAAAAACACCATCGTCAATAGCATTATGAGGAAACAAATAAAATGGTACAATCATGCAAATATAGAATGGTAGTTGACATGTTACCAAAAAAGGTCCCAAATTGAGTTCCAGCTGGGACAAGGCGCTCGACGAGAGGATAGAGGGATGTTATATACAACTCGGAAAGCTTAGTGCGAGGTTTCCGAGGGGTTATGGTTTACCAGAGAACAAAGTAGCGGTTAGGGGCCGTAGAGCACCAGAGAGCGGTACCAAGCGACACCTACGTATGTATCTAATGGGACTCAATTTTGCAATTATCAACTAAAATTTCTAGCTTAGTTAAGGAACAACGTATACACCATTAGTTTCCGTATGCACAAAAGTGTTTTTACGGATGAGCCAGGAATCGTAGTTCCTAATTGCAAAATCAAGTCAAATTTTAATTACATGCACGGATATTTACCTCTTTTCCAATACTTTTTGGATTTTTAAAATAGTAAAGCGTTTTTTATACATAGGGTATCCAGTATCCAGGGTATCTTCTCCTCCTCTCGCTTTGAATCTAATACAGTCAATGTTTCTGAAACTATTTCATCGGAGAAAACGGATGCCCCAAGAAGGAAGAAGAGTCAAGTAATTTCTAACACTCGATCATTTTCTATCGAAGTTCAGTCATCAATCGCTTGATGCACTGGCGAGGCGTGAATGATCGATTATCAATATTTCCCCATTTGAGCTGTAGTAAATAATCGATTCTTAGGGTGTTCGCTGCAAACACCCTATTAATCGATATTTTTCCATAGGTTTAAATGGTAGATCAATCGATATATCGCAAAGCACACCATTGGCGGTAGGGCCTTTTGCGCTACCGTCCACGAACATTTTAGTAAAAACACCGAAAATAAAAGTGAAGTTGATTCAACATTCTGGATGTAAAAGAAGTGTGCGAAAACTTATGAAATGCCGGAGTACCCACTACGGCAGTTACTTTAGCAATGTTAAGATGTAAAACTAACTACTGTGGCGGGTAATTGAGCAGTTTATAAGTTTTCGCAGTCGCACCCATTTTTTGCATCCCGAATGTTACATTAACTTCACTTTTTTTTGGTGAAGCTTTTGTCACATAATCGGACCGTGCCATCGATATGTCAAGGTCAAGTGCTGTGATTGGTCCATATCATCGAATAAGCCAATCACAACACTTGACCTTGAAGATTTGATGCCTCGATTTGATCGTGTGAAATCAGCTATAGGAAAGTTCCAAGTTTTTAAAATTAAGCGGCTTGATACTGATTTGTCGATGATTTCTCTGTGTTTGTTTTATTGAACTCATGCTTCTAAGACCCATAAAAAGCAGCGCTCAACTTACATCGATAACGTGGGTTGGAAGTTTTAATCCGCAAATGTCCGCGCCGTAAAAGTGCAGAGCGAAAATGATGAAACGCAGAGCAATATGAACTTACTCGTCGAGATAATTATCTCATGCCATACGGAGTCAATTTGATATCACAACGTGATTGAGGTAGGAGTCTGTCAAGGCGTCACACGGTGGGGCAATTCAAAGGAAGGGGTTGGATACGATGCGGGATAATACGAAATGCAGATGTTTTTAAATGAATCAGTGAGTTCGAAAACACACTAACTCGGAAAAAAAAAATTGTTCAGGAAACACCTAAAACTGCGCAGCAGGCGAAGAAATTAGTCTAAGAAAAACCTTTTTGGTGCCAAAGGACAAGTACTTAGAGACTTTGTAAAGCACCAAGTTGAAATCGATACACTATGTTTGACCATGTTGACACCATGCTGACAGAGAATCAAGCGTTTAAAAATTTCCGAGTTGGTGTGTTTTCGGTCTCACCGACTTTCAGATACTGATTTTTCATAGTCTGCATGCCCAGAATAATTTATATTTTCTGACCTGAATAACGCTTGAATATTTATATAAATTGTTGGTACAAGGTATACTGAACCGAAAAAAGAAAACCACAAAATCGGACGGTCACTCGTTTCCCTTGAAGTGGTAAAAAATTGGTATTTCCAATGATATACTTCGACTTTTCCCTTTTCCCGTCGCTGTTTCGAGCACTTCCGATTGCAATTTCGAAATTTCCTTTTGCGTGTAAATGCGTCTATCCATAAATGTTATTAAGCCGTAAAAAAGTGAAAATCGAAAAAAAACCCGAGTTGGTGTGTTTTCGAACTCACTGATTCAAATAGTCTCATTGCGGTTTCAGTGTAAAATGCTCTGTAAGTAGCACTACTTGAAATACATAATGTGACTAAATTAACATCGAAATTTGCAGTTTTAGTGAAAATATCTCTTTTCGACCTCTCCCAGTGGCTGGTCCCACTGTGCGGCAAGAAGGATTAGGGCATCGCCCCGTGAGCAAGACTCCTGCAAAGCCCCCGACGGCATTTCTCGTAGGACGTGTGGACTTCTCCGCACGTGATGTTTTTTTTTATCCGTGTAAATGTTTTAATCATCTGAGGTTTAATGAGATTTTATGTGATGGATCTGACGTGAGTTTACCGAAAGGGAAAAGCCTCATCTTGATTATCAAAAATATTACTACGAATCTCCGTAAGTAAAATATATGGAATAAATCGATAGGCAAAGTGCGAAACCACGTATCTCTGTTTGCAACGTTGAAGACTTTCTGCCATATTTTTTTATTTTCTTTGGAAAACTAGGCAACTTAATTTCTTGAAAATTTCCTTGATTTATCTTCTAGGCTACCCGAATATTCCGTAGAAATTTCAAGTTGTATAGTTGACTTGTTTCTCTTAAAAAAATAAATTAGTAGCGGAAATTTTGAAACACCGCTATATAGGTACGTGGTTTCCCACTTTGGCCATAGAAATGAAGATAATACAAAAATGTATCGATAAAGGAAAGAACTTTAGCAATAAAATACTGTATCATCATGAGTGGCGATAGCCACCTCCGAAGAAAGTCTGTAGACACGGCAACAATAGACGCAGCCTGACAGAGAAGTGGCAGCCAACTTGAGACCCATGCAAGTTCATTTGTCTAAAAATTAAGTTGGGCTCGTATAGACTTTAGAGAAATCGGCGCACAGTAGATCGAGTCAATCAGAGAGGTAAGACACGGAATTTTTGACTAATACTGCAAATTTTGATGTTTATTTCGTCACATTTTGAATTTCAAGGGTTGCTGTCAGAAAAAAATTTCACGAGGAGACCAATGAAACCACTTTTAGACCTCAAAATTGTGTATAAAAGGAGCTTTTAAGCTTGTAAAGGTTCCAAATTTTGTCTGACCTCGCTCCTATTGACTCGATCCACTGTGTGGCGGCACGAATTCCACCGATTTTAGTGCTACGGACGCGGCTAAGTTTGAACTACGACGTTCAAGACTTTCCGTTAGATCCATCGATACTTTCAAAAACTTTTTATTTTTTCCTAAAAGGATAACATCCACTCTGGAAGGAGCCTGTTATCCCTAGAGATTTCCGCGTCCCTAAAAGTGGCGGGTTTGAGAATGCCCATCAGAAATGATGGATATGTAACGTGGTACCCGAGGACCAAAAGGGAAAGGCGAACAGGGCTCTTAGCTATGTTTGGAGCAACCTGTCTAAGAGGAAGCACTTCGAAAACCGGGTGAGTAACCTGAGTAATTGTAGTTGCCTAGAGGTGGGAAATTTTAGAGGAGGCAAATTACGGAGGGAAGAAACAATGGCTAAAGAACAATACCGCATATCCGCAAATTGACGATTTTAGAGTCCCTTTATACTGAGAGTCAAGACAAGTTGAATCCATTTCTGATTGGTTCCCGTATTTTAGGCCTCCACAGTGTCACAAACGGGAATAAAGATTACATTTTCACCAATTGCAAAGATTATAATCTGGAATGGACCAGAGAATTACGGGTTCGGGAAGGAACAAACGGAATGAGAGCAGGAGGAACGGAGAAAGGCATTTGAGAATGGGCCGATCAAAGATTACGAAAAAACGTTCAATTTCTGTAATCTTTATTCCCGTTTGTGACATCCATGAGCCGAATTGTCTTGACTCTCAGTATAAAGGGACTCTAGACGATTTGAGCTTTTTCTGCAGGACGCAGAAAAAGTTTTACCATTTATGTATTTATATATAACCTACCTCGAGATTAGCTTTGCAATTTTTTTATACATTACAGCGCTCCCGTGTGAAATTGGTAAAAACTAAAAACGTCAGCTTGCGCATATTATACTGTAGAATGCGACAAAGTCACTAACTCGTTTGCACCAAAATTATCAGTTAAGCGGTGTTGTTCCTTAGCAGTGGCGTGGCGTCGTGGCGTGCTTTGCGATATATCGATTTATATGCCGTTTAAACCTATGGAAAAGGATCGCGAAACAGGGTGTTCGCGACAAACACCTTAATAATTGATTCTGTACCACAACTTCAAATGGAGAAATTTCAAAAATTGATCATTCACGCCACGCCACTGTTCCTTAGTCCTTGATAAGAATAATAAGAGGCGGAGGAGAGATTTTCAGATTTTTCTGTTTATCTGATTTACCTTATAGTTCAGCAGGTAACATTTGACGAAAATTAAGACAAATCTGCTCAAAAAACGCAACACGTTTAGAAAATGTTCCAGGTGAGCCCCCCCCCCCCCCCCGGGCCTCTATTTACGTGATCTTCCCAGTTTCAACTATGATAGGAGTGGCCAAATTCCAGACGCCTATCACGTTCAAAAGATTGCTGATTATAGAAGGCAGATCTTTCAGAGACGAGGAATCGAACTATTCTATCCGTTGTGATCGTTGAGATGCATGTTTCCAAACGATAATCCTTTGCGAGGATTCTTAAATGAAATGGGTATCGATGATATAGAATCAGATGTAAACGATAGTATTCTCAGTACCATACCACTATGAATACTATACATGAAAATTAATTAATACCGATGAAATAAATTGGACGTATTTCTACCAAACAGAACTATGTGCATTAGGACATGAGCCTTAGGACTAATACGAATAATTTTACAACATGGCTCAAGTCATAAGGCACATATTTCCGTTTGAGATATACGTCCAACTGATGGCCGATGGCTGTGCACTCGGATCTGGAAGAGTCAGTATATCATTCAACGACGTCAAGACTTTCCGTACCTTTCGCCTTCAATTTGTGGCGCATGCAACTCTTGGTACAGAGCACAAACCTGGCGTATCGTTGAAAATAAGGCGTTTTAATAACTTCAGCATTCACGCTGGACGCAGCTGAAGTTGAAACTACTTATTGGCCGGTTGTTGACTTCATGAGGCATAGAAAAAATTCTGTTAAAATAAAAGGTTTCCTTGTTGATAACGAAGAAAGAAGCGATCTTTTAAGTATACTGAATCATATTTCAGTCGTTAGTTATTTCAGTACCTAGACTCGTGCCTGAAAATCTTGGACATTATACAACTGAGGGGCTTGGTGGACAAAGCACATGAGGGCAGTTTATGCTATTTTGCGAAATACGTGTTTGAAGTTCCGAAATTACATGGATCCTGATGGCGGAGAGAAAGTTCAAACTGACTTTTTGATGCTGAAAAATTGGAACTTGAGGACAAATTTTTCACAGAATATACATCAAGACTAGTTCTCTTTGAAATCGTCAATACCTCAGTTTTTTCAAAAACTGCACTTATGCACCTTGTCCTCTAGGCCCCTCAACTATCCACTGAGAAAAATTATGGTTATAATTACCATATTAGTGGTATTTAATATAAACTCTTAATTAGTAGTTGCCATAACCAATAATAGGGATATTGTTACCATTAAATGGTAATTTTACTACCGCACACTTGTAAAATTACGATTCCTCCAGTAAAAATATTGCTATTATTGGTTATGACCACTACCAATTAAGAATGCATATTGAACACCACTAATATGGTAATGATAACCATAGTTTTTTCTCAGTGTCCAACCGTGGATTTCCTCATCCCAACATTTCAAATGCTATTTTTTGTTTGCGAAAACCATTGGCTTTCGATTCGTTTTTTCGCTTTTTGGGAATAGAAAGCTGAAATGCGCTTTTGGGTGAATCGATCCATTCTTAATTTCTGTACAGGTAGAATAACAGTGGCGTGGCGTGCTTTGCGATATATCAATTGATCTGCCATTTAAACCTATGGAAAAGTATCGATACACAGGGTGTTCGCAAAGAACACCATAATAATCGATTCTTTACCATAGCTTCAAATAGGGAGATATCGCTACTCGATTATTAACGCCTCGTCACTGTGAAATAAACTATGGCATGCACCACCAAGGTAGGTGACATCATAATCCGTGATTCTCAAAGGGTGATATCTTCGTAAATATTGGACGAGAAAACTTGATGTTTGGATACATCTTCATATATTTCTTCCTGATCTAAAATCTAAAATCAATGAACCACGATTCTGTGATTAGCGCAGCAGATCCGTTATGTTTATTAAGTCCCTATAAATCTTACATTTTTACTCATGAAACTTCGATCAGATAAATTTAAATTTTCTCAGATATTATACCGCCGTAAGTTTTCGACGAGATGCGATAATCGAACTGCACTTTAGCAATGTCTGACCCATGTAATAACTTGTTTGCTCGAGTTCAATTTTGTTCGATCAGAAACATGGGTGGCTGATCGTATCACAAACCAAACTTTCATTTATAAATCCGCACCTTTTTCTTGTTCGTGCAGGAAGAGCAGGCGACAAGAAAAGCGGAAAAAGCCGCAGAAGTGAAAGAGTCGAGAAACTTATTTCGCTTTGTCTAAAAGGTGAGGAGGTTAGGTATCTATCTTCGAAGCGGAGGGATAATTTTCTTTCTCCTTCTCTCACTCCGGCCTTTTATTTTTTCTAACAGTGTGTGTCAGGGTGTGTTGTGTTATGTGGTAGTTGCCAAATCCTGATTCCTACGACCATCTTTTGACCAACTTTTGACCAACTTTTGATCACTTCCTGAGACCTGAGGTTAACCTCTGTGTCGGGTGCAGATGAAACAGGCAGTGGGGTGGCGTGAATGATCGATTGTCGATATTTCTCCATTTGAAGCTGTGGTAAAAGATCGATTATTAAGGTGTTCGTTGCAAACACCTTCATAATCGATCCTTTTCGATAGATTTAAATGACAGATCCAACGATATATCGCAAAGCAAGCCACACCACTGGAACCAGGATTGTAGTGAGTCGAAAGCGGTGGGCAGAATGTTTTTACCTCGAATATTCACTATTCAGTAAAATTTCTCTCAATCTCGAGATGTGAGATGTGACTGCTCGCTATCAGATGCGACTGATAAGCGTGTAAAATATGTACGTGGAGCGTACTCCTTTTCCCGTCCCTGGCTCGGGCGACGGTAAAGTCGCCGCAAAACTATATGGCTTTGCGCAATTAATTATTCTTGACTCTGCTCGGTTTTAATGATAATTAAAGGGCATTTATTACAACAATTCAGAAACTCGGACGATGTTAAATTTTTCACTGATTTAAAAAAACGGATTAAAACGAACTAAAATATTCATCAAAACCGAAAATTATTTCATTCCAAAAGTAAAGTATACCTCATATCGTAATTTTTGAGGGGAAAAATAAAACTAACACTGATAGGAGGTAAAAATAGGGCTGCGAAGCGGCCCATTGATGGCGCGGAACGCCTTCAGGGGGTTGGACTGCGTAGCAGTCAGGGGGCATAACCCCCTAGTATTTAATTATTTGCCTAGGTATTTGACAAAATGCCTAATTTTACTATTTGCCTGCGACATATCGATTGCAGTGTTTGAAAATTTCTTTCCTCCCCCCTGCCCTTGGCACCAAGTTTTACGAAAATCCGACGAGCAGGAACCGAGATAGCGTTTTAGGCCACGCCCGCCACCTTGGTTTTTCGAATTTTCGAAATTAGACTGAAATAATTCGAATTTAATCGATGGAATGGGAGCCGATGTATCAATTTAGGCTACGTCCGCTGTCTTAAATTTTCAAATTCAGAAAATTCAACTACCCAATCATACCCAAAATCTAAGCTCAGTTTCGGCTTCCTCGTGAAAAATCGATGTAATTTCATTAATTTCATGTATCATATGTTACCATTTCATAAAGAAAAGAGGGTAATCGTAGGCGTGAAGATTCTATCAAAGCCGGTCGGTATGCGGAAGTAGGCACAGAATCCAAACGTTTGAGTTACGCCGCCAGGCGCCGCACACTGTGGTATTTGACCGAAAAACCTGGCCAAAACCTCAATTTTAAAATTTTTTTTATTGAAAAACCAATGTGATATTCGAAATCTACACTGTTTTTTACCCTGGTAGACATGCATGTACCATTTTTCGAGTGGCTCAATTTCCCGCGAAGAGACCACGAAGTTACCTAATTCTCAGCGATTGTTTTGATATGTTTTGGCGCGCTACTCGTCGATCAGTTTACTTCAACTGTGCGGCCATAAAAGGGAACTTCGGCGATATGCAACACATTCTTAGGGGTATATTCTACACAACTAACCACAGTATTTTCGAAATTTCCTTTTTTAGTGATTTTCACAGGAGGTTGAAAAGTGATATAAAAGTGTGCGTTTTTTTCGAAATTCAGAGTCCGATTTCTTTTTACGCTCAACTGCGCTCAAGCGGTTTAGGGCGGAATGTTATAGTCCAAAGTGGGTACTTTCAGGATTCAGGGTTGACAGACTGAGGAAAACTGAGGAAATTGAAATTTTTGACCTTAAAGATGGACTTTTGAGCGATTTTCATAAACACATGGGAAAAATTATGTCGATACTAACGACTGAAATTGTATTTTTCCAACAGCTCTGACCCATTTAGTACCAAATTAGGTGATATTTGGTCACGCAACCTGTTTCTCTGGCCTCTACGCCCTCGAAAGAGAGATAAAAAAAAATAATTTGAAAGCGGATGGGAGGGTCACTTTAAAGTCTTGCAAAAGTGTTTAATCCGTTATCTAACAATCTCTTCGTGCATTATCCTTGAGTATAGACATATTTATGCCACGTTTTACTTTTACAGACAAATTTGAGTCCATCCGGCCGCGGGTGGGGCTTTAAAAGTGGCCCTCTGGCACCATGAAATTACGCCGAGAGGCACATTATTTTGCAGCCTCTTAAAAGTGAGATATGTGGTTTTGTTACGAATTTCGCAGTGAAGTGCCCTCACTTTGAGATGTGGGCCATGGGTTAGGAAGGAACCCATCAAAATGAATCATTTTCACAGGTGCTTTCTGCCCTTACAATGGTTCTTATTATGATAAAACTCATTTTCATCTTATAATTTAACCTTAAATCATCATATGGAGGTCCCGGCACTTTCATACTAACACTAATTTTGATTCAAAACTGTCAAAAATCTAATATCTAGAATGATTCATATTAATTTTTTTGAGAAATGTACAATTACTCCTCAATGTGAGAGATCGGCTGTTTCGTCAAAAATTTTGAAGTGACTTACGCTGTTTTTAAAAAAAAACCATAAATGAGGTAATAGAAAGTCCTTATTTCGAAAAGTAGACCATAGGTAAAGGAGGAACTCGTCTAAATGCACCGCTTTAGTCAGATACTTTTAATCCTTTTAAAGGATTTTTGGACGGCTTCTTGCACCCTCTTTAAACCCTCCGCAGATTGTCATATGATGTGTTAGGTGGTTAAATTGTGCATATTATCACTTAAGAAGAAGTACTGATTGTAAAATATTTTTAAAACTCGGCGATATCTGGTGATAAATAGTTTTGGCCAGCTTTTCAGGTCCAATACCACAGTGTGCGCCGGCGTCAAGCATTTGGTTCGTCCGTTTCCGAGAAAACAAACTTCTTCTTACTCATCAGCTGACCCACTCCGAGTCACCCATGTTGCCACGTCGGACTGATATGTTAGAATCTACACGCCTACGTTAATCTCTTTCCTTTATGATATGGTGACATATGATACATGAAATTGCATTTATTTTTCACGAGGAAGCCGAATCTGAGCTTAGATTTCGGATATTATGCGTTTTAAGTCAAATTTTCTTTTATCTATTTTAAATCACTCAGGAAAATTTGCGGAAAATTAGAATAACAGTGTGTATTATTTTAAAAACATTGATCAAAAATAAAACATTGACGGTATTTGAATCCATTAATCTCCGAGATAACTTGAACACGGTTGTTCTACGACTTTTTACGTATGTTGTTTTCTTCCGCATTGGTTGTCGGCAGCGTGGCGGCCAAAGGCCCCTGTCACTAATAATAGTTTTCAAAATCAATTTTTTTCTACATTCAAAATTCCAAGGAAATGACAGAAATTTATCAATTGTTACTAATGTTTTAACAATGTTTCTTGTCAATTGTATGCTGTCGTTAAGCTAAACATCCCAGGTTTACCAGTAGGCTAGGCATGCCCTATATTTAACACCATGTCAAGGTTTCAGTACTTTAGAGGGGTCATTTTTTTATTTTCTATGCTACATAATCTTACTTGTTCAAGTAAGTAGCCTGGGCTTATTTGTCCAATGCTAGAAGCACTTTAGCAAATCATAAAAATAATCCTAGTTTGAAAATTTTAAATTGATTCTCGGCATGAAAAGAAAAAAAGAAAAAATAGATAAATAAAATGCAGTTATAAATGACAACGAAGAGATATTTAATGAAGTATAAAAATTAAAATGAAGTGACTGAATTAAAGTAAAAAAATAAAAAATTGCAAGAAATAAAATAAAGCCAGTAACGGTAAAATACAGGGAAGAAATAAAGAATAAATAATCAAAGAAAAATAATATTAAGTAAAGAAAAAGCAATAAAGTAAAACATTAAAATTAAGCAAAGAAACAAAGGAAAACAATTAAAATAAAGTAAATAAATAAAAAAGAAATAATCAAAGAAAAATTATATCACGTAAAGAAAAAAAATAAAGTAAAAAATTTAAAATGAAGTACCAAAATAAAATAAAGTAAACAACTGAAATAACGTTAAAAAATAAAATGAAATACAAAAATTAGAAAAACGAATGAACCGATCTAAGTATGTAGATTGAATATTCTGGTTTTTCGTTCAAATCGAAGCTATGTAAAGGTTTTTCGGTCAAGATTCTCATCATTCTGTATAGCTCAATCGTTAGGGTCTTCGGCTAGGGTTAGATAGGTCCCAGGTTCAATCCCCGCGGTAGGCAAAAAAATTTGATAGGTCAGATACAACTATAGAACCTCACAATAAGTACTGTAGTCTCATTTTACTCAATTTCGAAATTTATTTACGCGATTAACCCTTTTCCACCATCCCCTAGCTGCGAACCCCGACATTGCACACCTTTGTATTCAATTTTTTTAGCTGTACGTTTCACAAGAAAATACTCCTCTTTATGGCTAAAAACACAAAATATTAGGTTCTTCTTGCTTTCATGATTGATACACTAAACATCCGGATGGGTCAGTTTACCATCTTTGAAGGTCTATCTCAGCAACGTTGTGCGGGACGTCTACGGAGGACGGCGCGCCCGCCCAGCAGTGTTGGTGCGAATTACCAGCTTTGTTGTCAACGCCTACCTGATCGCGGTTTGAGGTTTCTAACCATCATACATTTGTGCTCGTAGCAAAATTGTTCTCAGGGGTCGCAGCTGGGAATCCAAGATGGTAAATGTCACCTACTATCTGGCTATAAGCACCAAAGATTTTTTTCCGTGCATACAGTGCAGCCGGCGTTAAACGTATATTAGCACCTGCAAGACTGTAGGAATACCTCGCGCATTCCGCCAAACAGTGCGGTCGGCGGACAGCCCATGTCAGCGCCTACGAGACTGCATGAATACTTCTCGCATTGCACCAAACGCAGTGCAGTCGGTCAGTTGGCCTGAAACGCATATTACCGCCTACAAGAATGTGTAGGAATGCTGTTGCACTGCGCGTCATCGTTTTTGACTTTCTGCTCAAGTTTTTACGGCAATTAAAGGGAAAATATGTATCCTCATTGTAACGATTCAGAAACTCAGATGATATTTAATTTTGGTTTGGTTACATCAAGAGAAAATGGAACGAACGCAAACATCGCGTCGAAATTTTTGATACTTTTATTTGAGATCATTTAGATAACTTTCAGGTAACCTTTAACGGAAACTTTTCAGAAAAACTGTGTGTAGCTTTTTAAAAACATATATTAAAAATAAAACATAAAAGTTGTGCATAACGTTGCAACCAGAGATAAATACACACTTTCTTTTGGGTGCACCCGTCGGGGTTTGAATCCATTCATCTCTTGAAAAACTTGAACATGGTTGTTCTACGATTTTTTACGTGTAGTTTTTTTCAGTGGTTGGTGGCCAGAGGCCCCTAGTCCACTTTTTAAATGTCTACGAAAGCTCACTGGGCTATTCGTTCTGCGAGGGCTATATCCATCGAAGAGAGACAATCACGCTCGTATATGAAAAGGGAATGAACAGTCTTCCACGATGTAGCTACCTACCACAAACTACCAAGGTTGTCAGATTATCGCTTCCTCGTCGTATATTGAATATTCGCGCAAGCACGTGAGTTTTCAGTACCAGAGAAATTCGCGCAATCCTATGCATATCCAAAAAGGTAAAAGAGGGGGCATTTACGCAATTCTATCGCAGCCACCATAAGGTTCCCTCGTGGGTTGCTGTTGTATAACTTACCTCCGTCGTCTGTTGCAACTACCCGCTTCAACCAGTAGGATTGCTCCATTTTACCAGTACTCCCATGCCATGTCCGTCAAAAGTTCTGGGATTCGGAACTTCTTTATTCCAATTGCCCCTACTCCATGACCGTGAAAAGTTCCGAAATTCTCTTCAAATTTTGCCAAAAGTTCCGGAAAATGCAAAAGATCTGGAAAATTTCAAGAATTTCAAAAGTTCTGGGAAAAATTCAGGAAAATCTCAAAAGTTCCGAAAGGTAGCGACTCCGAGAAATGGGAGCACTACATTTTACCTTTTTCTAATTTTTGTCTATAACTGTGTCTATCAATGAGACAGTTGCGCTGGTCACAGAATCGTATTTTGATGCTTTCTAATTGAAGTTTAGCTAAAAATTATAAGATCTGTTCAAACAGCAACTTTCTACGTTCAGTATTAACCGAGATATCGCGCTATGAAAAACTCGGTTTATGACGTTATCTACTGCGGTGGTGATGCCCTTGGTTTCTTCCACCTTGGTTTTATCTGTGTTCTAAGTCAAGCAACCAGTGCATATTTTTGTATTACTGATTGATGAATCCAAGGTGAAAGAAACCAATGGTGTCACCACTCACCACCACGGCGGATGACGTCGAAAACCAAGTTTTTCAAAGCGCGATATCTTGGTAATTACTGAACGTAGAAAGTTGCTGAATGGACAGATCTTGATATTTTTGGCTAATATACAAGAATCAAGCAATTAAGCACGATTCTGTAACTAGTGCGACTGATCCATTTCAATAATCATCCCGCTGTATAAACTGCTCACAATAGTACTGCGCGTCTTTTAAAAAACCAGGAAAAAGGACACACGCTCATGAGAAATTGAACGTATATCTGCCAAACGAGACTATGTGCAATAGTGCATTATGATGTGAGTCCTGTTATGCATGTATTCCTACGGGTCTCAAGGTTCCTGTCTTTATGCACATAGTTCTATTTTGCAGAAACACGTCCAATGGACCACTGGACAAGGTACGAATTTAAGCAATCTGATACATGTTTCTTAACAAGAATTTCACGTAAAACACGATTCACACAACGAAAATTGCTGAAACCAACTCTGAACGAAGATATTAACATTTTTATTACACATTGGTGACGAGGAATTTGAATTGCCCGCTCACAAGAAACTCAAAGCTCCACGTGAGTAAAATCTCGCACTACAACGGTTTCAGCAAGCTACTCCATCGAGCAATGTTCATTTCTCAGCATGTGTTGTTCAAACTGTAAGCACTTCTCTATAGCTGAGTCAAAGCGTCAAGATCGAGGTCGCCAGATTTTTATATGGCAGAGATTGTCATGATAACGTTTAGCGCGCGATATGGAATCACGTAGAGCTTTAATTTTCATGAGCCGATGGTTTGAATTCACGGATTAAGAATCATTAAATATCTTCGTAAGCTATTCATGTTGGTAATTTTCGTTGTGCGCATCGTGTTCTACGTGAAATTTTGGTCGGGAAACATGTATCAGAATGCTGAAATTCGTGCTTTGTCTATAGTGGTCCATTGCGCGTCAGTGGCGAGGCGTGAATGATCGACTATCGAGATTTCCCCATTTGAGCTGTGGTAAAGAATCGATTATTAGGGTGTTCGCTGCGAACACCCTAATAGTCGATCCTTTTCCATAGGTTTAAATGATAGATCAATCGATATATCGCAAAGCACGCCACGCCACTGTTGCGCGTCTTTTAAAAATCAGGAAAAAGGACACACGCTCATGAGAAATTGAACGTATTTCTGCCAAACGGAACTATGTGCATTATGATGTGAGCTCTGTTTTGCGTGCATTTTTATGGGTCTCAAGGCTCATGTCTTAATGCACATAGTTCTATTTGGCAGAAACACGTCCAGTTCGCCCCAAAAAACATCTCGGTTTCATTAAGAACACGAGCGAGATGGGGCTGCACGCACAACGACGCAGTTACGGAAAATCTGAGTTTATTAGCACCCAGTTCGGGCAGGGTAGGCAGGGTCCAAGGGGGACGGAAGGGGAGGGTTGTGGATCGTCACGGATTTCGCCGTCCCCGTGTCGCGTGCCCTCATAAACAAAAACCCGGTCATGTTTATATTGGCCCCCTAATAAGATCGGATGCGATTCCTCCTTCTTCCGTGTTGCCAGACCTCAAGTAGAAAAAACTTCGATTAAATCAGTCAAACGGCCTAATATTTTGGCCATAAGATCTCAACTTCAGGCCGAGGAAAAAACCTAAAAATACCTGGGGGGGGGACAAGGGGACTGTGATCTACTGATGAGGTGTAAGAAGACTCACAACGTTACTGCGTTTGGCGCAATGTGAGAAGTATTCAGGCAGTCTTGTAGGCGCTGATATGGTCCGTCCGCTAACCGCACTGTTTGGCGCGATGCGTGAAGTATTCCTAAAGTCTTGCAGGCGCTTATATACGTTAAACGTCGGCCGCAATGTGTTTGGCGCGATTATTCGGACTCGCGTTAGAGTGATCGCGGCACAGACGACTCGGCGTGACCCCAGCTCAGTATTTCAATGCATCTGCCTGATTGTGACCTAAACACTCTTCCTCTCGTGACTTGTACTGATATTCATTAGAGCTCTTTGGACTAGTATTAACATTTTTGGAATTTTTTGGCCTTAATTTCCCCGCAAAATAGTGTGGGCCCGGCACTATTTTACCACCATGTTACTCCAGGCCAACTAAACTGAATATTCGGAATTAAATTCCAGATTCAGTTTGACTTTCACAGAGGCGTTTCTCTAAGCTCTTACGCTGGAAAATCACTGCTTTCCCAATTAGAGATTAAATGATTATTTTTATATTGTAAATTTATAATCGTCACAGAGACTTTCATAGAAAAACTACGGTAATAGCAACATTTTTGTACATAGTTTAACATTCCTAACTGCGAGGTAAAATTTTTGGACGTGCAAGACACAAACACTCGGGTAGATAACTGAACTCAGACGACACAGACAACTTGCTGCATAGAGTATGCCCTCTGGGCTACCTGGGAAATTGAAGGCGAAATGGTGGTGTGCGAGTAACTTCCATACCCCTTGTCAATTCTGCTGTCTCTTCATTTTCAGTATGATGTCGCCTCTGAACTATCAAAAACTTTGGTTACTTGGCTGACTATCTTTTCCGCACAAAGTACATTTGTGGTAATTTTTCCGATTATCGTTGCCGCACAAAGTCATTTCCGCACAAATAATTTTCTGTAGTATGCGGCAACGTCGAGAAAAATATAAGGCATATGAAAGAAAAATCAGTAAACAAATATTGAAAAAAATAGATCAGCAACTTTCATCGACGGAACATCGCCAAACGATTCTTTTTTTTTAAAGTCGAAAATAATGGTGTTTTTCACATTCTTATGAACTAGCATATTTTTACCCCGGTTGCTATCAATTATCTTAAAATTTTTGGGCATGAGATCGATTTAAGACACCCTTTAAAAATACTTACCAAATATTACGATTAAAATATAAAACTTGAAACATGCGCGATTAAAAATTTACTAAGATACCTTTTTACGTCATATTCGTTACAATTGACACGGATAACCGAATTAAAATCATTCTACATTGCCCGCGAATAGCGGCTCCACTATGAACTGATTGTGGGAAACTAACTGCATGTCCTGCAAATGTTACCAGATGTTTGAGATCTGATTTGTGCGAAAATGAGTTTGTGCGGTAACGATGATCGGAAAAATTACCACAATTGTACTTTGTGCGGAAAAGATATTCTGCCGGTTACTTGACCGCGATTTGAAGTTTTTTTCTCGATCCCTAGGAATTCCTGGGAGCAGGTAAAAACCGAAACGGCCGTTGTGATGAAAACCCTTCGAACCAGGCGGCAACGTAGCGTGAAACTGTGTCTGATTGCGTCAATAAAACTGTGATGAGCTTTTTATTTGTGCGCATCATCTGACCGAGAGAAGACTGACTTTTAAGTAATACTGCATTGATGAGCCTCAGTTAAAACAACCCTCCAGGGATGAGCGAGCGAATCCTTCACGCGTGGAAGCGCAGCTTTGCTATTAACTTTTGCTTGGCTTATAAATTTTGTTTCTCGGAAATATCAGTTTCATTTTGCCACGATGACAATAGCTGCGACCTCGACTACATTATTATTTTCACCAGGCTAACCGCGCAGTAACGAAACTGAATTTTCATGCTGATCTAAATTAAGCTTTTACGTCCTCCAACGAGATTTATATCAAAAGACCTGAGTTCAAAAGAAAAGAGCCAACGCATTAAGTTTAGAGTGAGATAATGAGGTTTGAAGTTCCATTTATCTATATAATAATCGATGTTAAAGTAATCCCCTATATTTTTCACGACTATGAATATTTGACAAAAGGAAATTCACAACTGGTTGAGCTCATACTTGGGCCGCGTTAAACAGAAAGGAATCAAGCCACATCAGCTGTTTCCAAATTTAATTGAGCAATTTAATTTTTTACATGAAAACGGTTGTACGGATTTTTGAGAAAATTTTATTGAATTTTCTCCATAGTGCGAAGCAAATTCCTTAAAATCTTCAAAGGAATCCGCACAAAAGCTCTCTCGTAAAAAATTAAAGTGCCTAGTTAAATTTGGCAATAGCAGATAAGGCTTGATTCCTATCTGTTAAACGCAGTCTAATTGCTCCTATCTTTCCCCCAAAATGTGATTTATAGCTCCTTTCTGATGAGTCTGATTACTCTCCTGGTTGTGCTGTGTTGGTTGTATGGAGGAAATGTGACAACGCCTCACATGCCTCATACGGTGTTTTTCCTAAGTACGGTAGATAACCGTTTTTCGGCTCTTACAGCCGAACTTTTTTTTCTGTATCGATTTCGACTGACATCTTATCAAAGTAAATCTCGAACACACGCACCGACTAAAAAAATTAAGCGTCACACTATATACTTCTGCAGCGATTACAATTGGACCGAGTTCAGCAGAAAAGGAACCAACCCACATTAAGTTGAAACTGAGTAAAAGGGATTAGAAGTTTGAGGATTTGAGTATTCCTGCTTAAGGCTCAATGTAAAGAATAATCTTTAACCCCTCTTTTCGCAAAAAAAAAAAAAAAAAAAAAAAAAAAAAAAAAAAAAAAAATTGTTTTAAGACTTTCAGCTTTTGGCAGGAGAAAATATACAGCTAGTGACACTCCAATTCATTCTTAACTCAGTTTTTTTCAGAAATGTGGGTTGGTTTCTCCCTGATAAACTCGGTCCAACTGGTGCTCTGGTGTCATGCAAAAATACTTAAAAAGTACATTATCTCTTTTTATGCAGAGCTGACGCCAGAATAGGTGCGGGACAGATTTCCTGGATTCGCGCGGAAGGTGACACGGCTGCTCAACTCCTAGCGGTGACTTGCAACATAGGATTATCTTCGAATCGGTGAATGACAACTGCAAGTCAAGATCACTACTAATCAAGGAGCTAGTCCGAGACATTGCACCTCGGATGCAGAATGCACTTCGCATATCAAACGATGCAATGCTATATAATGTACCCTGTTTTCGCGATCTTGCGTCAGTTTCACTATTTACGTTGAGTGTTCCGTGAACCATGGCTTTCAAAGTAAGTGTAGCGCAATGCTCTCTTTTCTTCCTCATAATTTCGTAGCTTCTTTAAACTCATCCTGTATTTTCAAATGTTTTGCTGTCTTCTACATCTAACTTAACTTTCCTCCTTGCATTGCTTTTAACTGACATCTCTGGTAAAAGCAGGAAGGAATGGACATTTTTAAATGGTAATTTCCATGATTAGTCAACGTGCACCGAAAAAATAAGTGAAGTTGATTTAACATTCTGCATGTAAAAAAAGTGTGCGAGAACTTATAAAATCTTTAGGAATGCCAATATGTAAAACTAACAACTGTGGCGGGTAATTCAGCATTTTATAAGTTTTCGCACACTTTTTTTACATCCCGAGTTACATTAACTTCACTTTTTTTTCGGTGTGATTTTTAACTGGACAATTCCTGCTAGTAACTAGCTCGAGTGTAGCATTTTCTTTCATTTTGAGGAAGGAGTGTATGCTTTTTTCTGACTAATCCCTACGCGCTGATTTTTGAAATAGGTAGATAAAGCGATGGACAAGAAAGGAAATGGAGCGATTCTATTGGTGGGAGCGGGTGAGTGCAATGGACAATGGGCGCAACCTAAACGTCAACCCACAAAGGATCCTATTAAAAATCAATCATTTTCCACTTTATTTTATAACAGCCACTCGTTACAACGAATAAGATAGCTCCATTTTCCCTCTGCTTCTCTGTTTATTGCTTGGTCTATCAATTTCAAAAATAAATTCGCTGCAATGAATACAAGTAAAATTAAGTTCAGCTCACAGTGTATGCGGCATTGTACATAGTTTTCGGCAGTAGTAGTAGAGTGAGAGTATGATATGGTAGTTTTGACTACGAAAACGACTCATCGTTCTGTCTTCAGGATTTTATATTCAAATTTGTTGCCATTCATTTTCATCAGATTTCATGGTTTTAGGGGGACTTGCATTTTTCCCTTTCCGGATACTAAATGTGTACTTTAACATGGTTTCCTTTTACGTCTAAAACACGAGCAGGAGGTTTCATGTCTGAAGAAACGTTATCTCCAAAGCTTCTCTCTCACCGCAAGCTGTATATTCTTAAAGAATGCTCATGACATGCTGCTTCCCTCACCGCGCTCATAAACGCAGAGAAGTATAAACGAAGTTTAAAAATAGGAATTCAAACCACGGAGGGTCCAACAAGTGAAGTTTCACCAACCCCTTTAAGTTTTTAATTCAAGTGACGCAACTAGAGAACGGAGCTTCAGGCGAGCTCGTTTTTAATGTCGAGTTGCTAGCTCCATCCCACACTTCAAGAACCACGTAACTCTAATGAAAACCCACGGGGGATGCGCGATTTTAGCATAGACCGAAGGCATCGATGTGGCGTGCTTTAAGATGAATCGATTCATCTGCTATTTAAACCTATATAAAAGAATCGATAATCAGGGTAAAGCTTACTAATCGATTCTTTACCATAGCTTCAAATGGGGAAATAGCGATACTAGTCGATAACTCAAGCCTCGCCATTTGTAAATAAGGACTTTCGACCCGGAGTGGAAACCAATTAAAGTATACTCACTCCTATTCCATTCCGAGAGAATATTCTTATTTTGACCGTGCACTGGAACTCATTTCACCGATGGGAAACAGAAGCTTACTTAATTCGAAGGGTGAGCCGATGGACTTTCGAATAAAATTTGCGAGCGAATTTAATGACGCGAAGTTGGCTGGCACTGCAGAGGGGAGCTTAGTTACCTGCGCAGGGGAGGAATTAAAAATAATGGGAACTACTCGCGAAACTATGCTGCGAACCGACGTTGCCAAATATCGGGTAGAGATATGTAGATTTCCCCGTGCGAAAACTGCTGATTAATGTGTCAAAAATGGAGAGAAGCAGCCTTGAAATTAATATACGCAACCACATCCGAGCTATTGCTTACTTTGCCGTGCTAAAGAAAAAACCCGCGTATGAGCCTTCAGGAGTTGCCAAATTTCCTTTGATAAATCACGAATTTCCTGGTAAACTTATGAATATTTTCCTTCCCATTTTTTAGGTAATTTTGTTCGCAATTTCACCTAAAGTTCCTACAAAGTATCGCGGGAAAACATTCATAACTTTTTCTCATAAATAAACGGCTTATCGAAGGAAATTTGGCAACTCTCAAATGTTCTTACGGGGTTCTTCCTCAGCACGAAAGCAAACTGGAGTCCCTTTTCTGAATGAGTGGTAGCTACCAGACCGGGAAATTGGCCTCGATTCACGTTAAAGAGGCTGACGATTTTCCGTAAAAGTTTATTCAACGAAAAACATTTAACTACATTTCCAGGCGCTCAACATCTCGGTTCTTCTCTACGGCTAAATTTTTTAAAACTGAGAGACTAGTTACATCCCGAACAAGTTTAAACAACCTGGTATCGATGTACCCAAAGCGAGACATTTGTTTGTGCGAAACTAAAAATATGGTGTTCCACACTGCCCGAATTTTAAGGTTTGTCGAATTAAAATTAAAGCTCACATAACCAATGACGTCCCATTTATACTTCATTTCATTATGAACCTTCGGTACATCAAACTGAGCACAGCTTGTATGGTTAATGTGACTGATTTTTGTCCTCAATATAGCGAAGCATTCGGAAATAATATAATTTCCAAACATCGCTCCACTGCCACACTAATTGCGCAAGTCACTAAAGGATGACCTCAAAAATAGTTTGCAATGGACAGAAATTTAAACATTGGCATATCATTAAATGTTTTACCTCAGATTTTATAACAGCGCGGCGTATCTGGTCTTGTATATTTTTTCGCTTTACTTAGTCCATTCTTCCTCTCATTCAAATCTTTGTCATTTTCTAAATGATTTTCCACCTAGAGCTGACTCCATTTGCAAACGCAACGGAATATTTTGCGGGTCATTTAACCCTTGCAAAGTAATACCCATTGATGAGAGTGCAACAATTTCAGATCTTTTTTATGCTGCACAATATTTTCATAGCTTGTATACTGGAAACTCACGTGCGAATTTTAACCTAAATACACGAGAGATCGTTATTTCTAACAGAATTCTTTCAGTATCGCAATCTACCGAATAATTTTACTCGCATCGTTTGATAATTTTAATAGCCAGCGGTGCCAAATCTCGAGAATAATTCAATTTTGAGATTTTTATCACTGTAGTCAAAAGTATATTAACATACGGATGTGAAGTTTGGCAGCTGAAGAAGCGGACACAGGATATGCTAAGAGCAACGGAGATGGATTTCTGGAGAAGGTCAGCAGGAATTTCTAGGAGAGATCGGGTCCGTAATGATAGAGTGCGTCAGATAATGGAAGTCGAAAATGACATCGTGTTCGACGTCATGACCAAACAACTTGTTTGGTATGGTCATGTCAATAGGATGACGGAAGAGAGGCTGCCAAAAAAGATGCTTGATTGGGTTCCTCCTGGGAGGAGACGTAGGGGACGCCCAGTGAGAGGTTGGCGACAGGGGGTATTAAATGAGATAAGAGATTGTCAACTCCCTGATGACCTGTGGGAAGACCGAGCTTTGTGGCGATTAGGCGTCGCACAGCGCCAAAGAGCGCTATAAAAGCGACTACATATATATATATATATAGATTTTTATCAATGTCAGTTTAAAAAAAGGGTCGGAAATGATGTTACATTCGAAAAATCAGAAAATGATGTCTGAAGTAGATATTTTCCGTCTTTTTAAATTTATTTGTTTCTAAATTACATTATCATTTCACGCTCCAGGTATACTAATACACGAACGATAAAGATTATTATCACCATGAAGCCTATGCATAAAATCTGCAGGTATTACGGCGAGCTTAAGTCAGTTAAGTCTCTCTTCCTTTCGTAGAAGCTTTCTAATTTTGCAAACTAATCTAATTTATTCATTGCATAAAGTTTCACGATAGATCTTCGTAATTTTCAAATGATGTCCGTCGAGATGCCCTGTTAAATTTTTGAGCAGATAATTTTGACAGCACTTCATGAAATTTTAAAGCGTGAATTTAATTTATGACGAATTACGAGGAGAAGCCTATCCATAAGGAATAATTGATATGATGGAATTATTCACACTCCCGTTCACCCTTGCCACTCTATGACTTAAACTCTCGACAAAGTTATGAGCGAAAGGGTGGATTGAGAGAGGTGCTTCGTAAATGTGATCCTCGATGTTTAACTGTGTCATCCAGTTACTTACATTTTCCGAGAAAAAGTAAAATATTTTCCGTGAGATAGTGCTAATTACACCCCAAGAAGAAAAGAGGAACACACTTTTGACGGAGAATGGACCACTAGACAAAGGTACGAATTTAAGCATTTACTTACATGTTTCTTAGCCAGAATTTCACTTATAGAACAAATTTGCGCAACGAAAATTACTAAAACCAACTCCTGACGGAGATATTAATGTTTTTATTTCACATTGGTTACGAGGAATTTGAACTGCCCACTCACAAGATACTCAAAGCTCTACGTGAGTCAAATCGCGCACTACAACGGTTTCAGAAAGCTTCTCAATCGAGCAGTGTTCATTTCCCATCACGTGTATTTCAAACTATACGTAATTTGCTATAGCTGAGCCAAAGCATCCAGATTGAGGTTGCCAGATTTTCATATCGCAGAGACTGCCATGATAACGTTTAGCGCGCGATGTGAATCACGTAGAGCATTGAGTTTTCATGAGCGGGTGGTTTGAATTCACGCCCCAAGAATCATTAAATATCTTCGGATGGAGTTGATTTCGGTAATTGTCGCTGTGCGAATCGTGTTTTACGTAAAAATTTGGTGAAGAAACCTGTATTAGAATGCTGAAATTCGTACCTTGTCTAGTGGTCCATTGACGTAAGTATATTTTCCGTCCATGTCGATCAAAATTTGAAAAGGTAAAAAGGGATGTTATACCTTTTCACCTGAACTACCTGAAAAGTTCTGAGAGGATAGGAGACTTAGGCGGCTGGGAGTCGCGGAGCGCCAAAGATTGCTGTAATAGCGGCCTATATGGATGCATAAAGGGATTTTAACTTTCATGCTTACCAAAAATTATACCTCCACCTGAAACTGATTCACTGATGCGGTTATTAAGAGATACATAAGAATACGCGTAAGAGGAGGAACTGAATTTGGAGCTCACCCTCTCACTGCCTTGTGATAACTAAATTGGACTTGTTTTTGTCAAACCGAACTATGAGCAATAAGACACGAGCCCTGAGACCCATAATAATATGTGTATAACAGAGCTCACGTCATAATTCACATGGTTCCGTTTGACAGAAATCCGTCCAATTATGCGACGCTCCGGTTTCGTTGCCGATGTTTCTAATACGCGTTTTCAATACGAATAAAACCACTGCAAAATATCATTAATCTCATCTTGGAAAGCGCGCTAATCCAATCGGATTACCGTACGCTCGCACTGCTTTAATTGACGGAGATTCGACTAATTGTATTAATCATGAGTGTTTCTAGGACGCATTGCAATGCGTCCCATAAGTGACGTGTTCTACCGTCCACAGCAAAATCCCCGTAACTCCATTCCAAATTTTGTATATTTCTTACCACACATTCACATACTGCTGTATTACAAGGTTCGAAAATTTCTCATCAAATCCCTCTTTTTTTCAAAGAACTTAATCTCCAAATTTCATTTATTTTTTCTTTGCCCTTCCTTTCAATTTTTGTACTGCTCCTTTTGATCTCTGCTCCAGTTGTTAAGAACTGTTGATTGTTAAAGCACCTATAAATAAATTTATATAACAACAACATGAATAAAAAGCACCTGAAACATTCCGTGTGAGACACTTTTCGGCATACACCAGTTCAATACCGGAATATTGGCCTCAATGAATATGGAGTTTTTTATTTATTATTTTTTTATGTTTCTTTTAATAGTTTTTTTTGAGTGCCACACAATGGATCGAGTCAACAGGAGAGGCCGGACAAAATTTGGAAACTTTAAAAGCTTATAACTCCGTCCATACAAAAGGTTGAGATTTTAAATGCGGTTCCATTTTTTTCCTCGTGAAATTTTGAAAAAATTCCGCGTGACACACTTCTCGGCATACACCAGTTCAATGAGGGAACATTTACCTGAATGAGTAGGCATGAGTAGAGATAGTTGCTTTTATCTTCAGCCTAGAGTCAAGAGAACATCTATTTAAACCTCGGCACCTAAAAGCAAAGGAACAGAAATATACAGTGTACGAAGTGTGGATTTGATAGCGTAAGTCTTGCAGTAAATCATACGAACTCGTAAGATTTTTAAGAAGTCTCGACACATTTTTCATATTCAACTTTTTAAAGGCCTAAGAATTCACAGCGCAATATGAATCAAACCCAGTCATAAAACTCACGAAAAAAATTACCTCAGTATGGAAAATCTTCACCAGATATCTCGACTAGAAAAATATTGCTATAACCTCGTAGTTTTAAAAATAGGCTCAAACTTTTCCTAGTCCCCCGGATGAGAGAAGACCCCATTAAAATCTAGGCCACGGTGATAAATATTCATCGTAGGCGACATTCGATAAAAAGTTGCGTCGGCTCCTGAAACAGAGTACACTCGGCGAATGGCGCGAATAAATAAAAATAAACGTATCTGCAAAATTTTCCACCCCAGTCGATTCCTGTCCTATAAACCATGCGAATGTAGTGCAAAATTGGCAATCTAGTGCTCACGCACGTATATGCTCTCGCCGTGAAAAATAACGCCCGCGAGGATATCGAATCTCTCGAGCGCTACCTATATTTTCGCCGGCTCGCTACCCCGCAAAAATATGAGCACAATCCGCGAGCTCAGGTCCAGGCGCTCTGTCAAACTGGGCAATAAAACGAATGTTAGAGACCATCGTCGTAATCGTTTCTGAAACAGCTTCTCTATTTTTTTAGTGCCGCACAGTGGATCGAGTCAATCAGAAGTCGGACGTATAACTTTTGACTAAAACTACAAATTTTGATGTTTATTATTACATATGAATCAGTGAGAACAAAAACACACCAACTCGAAAATATGAAAATAATCAAGACACATGCAAAACTGCACAATGGTTGAAGAAGTTAGCACAAGAAAAAGATTTTCGGTGCCGAAAGACAAGTACTTAGGGACACTTTAAAGGTTCAAGTTGAAACAGATGCGTTGACTTCAATGACCTTTATGAAAACTAACTCCAAGGAAATTGAGCATTTATGAGTTACCGAGTTGGTGTGTATTCGTTCTCACTGATTCACATCTTATCGGACAAAATTTGGAAACTTTCAGAGCGTATAACTCCGGTTATAAAAAATGTTGATGTTTTAAAAAAGGTTCAATTGGTTTTGTCGTGAAATTTTCTTTCAGAAGCACTCCTTAAAATTTAAAATATGACGAATAATATGATGTTGATTTCGTATGTATGTATAAGCCGCTTTTACGGCGCGCTAGGGTGCTCTGCGACGCCTACCCGCCACAGGGATCTGTTATGGTATGTGAAACGCATAGCGCCTACAAGACTGTAGGAATACTTCACGCATTGCTTCAAACGCAGTGCGGTCAGCGTCAGCAGCGGTTAGCGTAAAACTCATAGTGCCTACAAGACTGCATGGATACTTCACGCATTGCGTCAAAAACAGTGCGGTCAGCGTCAGCAGCGGTCAGAGATCCTCCGGAAGCTGGCATCTCTCCATCTCTTCACGGATGCCCTCTACCCACCGTTTGGCTGGACGCCCTTTCCGTCGCCTACCTGGGGGGACCCACTCCAACAGACTTAGAAGAGATCTAGTCAGATTTTAAATTTTAAGGAGTGCTGCTGAGAGAAAATTTTACGGCGAAACCAATGAACCATTTTTAAAACCTCAAATTTTTTTATTAACGGAGTTATACTCCCTTAAAGTTTCAAAATTTTGTCCGACTTCTCTTACTGACTTGATCCACTGTGTGCCGTATAAATGGCGGAACTATGGAATCACGCGTCTCGCTTAACAATTTGTGCGGTCCTTGTCACATTTTACTTTTCTGGACGTCAACTGAGAATTGTAGAATGGATTCATATAAGATTTTTCCTTGTTTCTTGGACGAATTTCTGCCAAACGGAACTATGTGCATTATGAAGTGAGCCCTGTTTTGCATGTATTCTAATGGGTCTCAGGGCTCATGTCTAAATGCACATAATTACGTTTGGCAAAAATAAGTCCAAGTCAAAATTACTGCAGGGCTAGAGCTCTCTCCAACCTTTGAAGCTCTGAGCGCATCAGGCGTTATGCGTTATCCTATCCTACTCTATAAAAATTGGCAAGCTCAGGTAGTCTTAACGCCAGAAATCCTAACGCATTGAACTTACCACTAAGCGTGTCCACTACCCCTTCCAAACCCCTCCTTTCCTTTTCCCTGCTATTGCATCACCCCTACCTGCGACGTAAGGGAGTATATCAATTTCCACTTGAGTCCTGATCTCCTTGTAACTCTATGCTTTCCAGCGGGCCGATTATTGAAATTTATAGATAAAGCTACAGACAAAGAAGACAAGAAGGATATGGAGGGATCCTATCGTTGAAGCTGTGTGGTTGCAATGGACAAAGGAGGTAGGTAATAGACTAACTAACGGCAACCCACGAGGGACCCTATAGTCAGTCCAGCATTTTCTCGCTTAGTTTATCAGAACCACCCATTTCAACCCATAGGATCTCTTCATAATTTCTACGTCTTCTTTGTCTATCGCTTTGTCTATCAATTTCAATAATCAACCCGCAGGGCTCATGTGAAAAGAGAGGTACGCCCTTACGTTAGAGGAGTGATATACGCTGTCAGGGTCGTGTTACTCGCATAATATTGGCAGTACATGTTCTCAATAAAAGTATTTGTTTCTCTACACATTTATACAAATCAAAACTCAAGTAAAGCGCCCTCAAGAACAACAAGTTTTACACGCTCCATCTCCATCGATAAAGGATCGAACGCCCTTTGAAAATCAGGAAGATGACGTCATAGGCCACATCAAAGCAAACCAGGGTCTCTTCCGGATGAGTTTCAACCAACAGTAATGAATGTAGAATAATCTCTCTTTGCAAATATTGAGCGATTGTAAGCCCTTACATCAAAGGGTTTTAAAAAATAAACAGATTGCTCAGATTTCCACTCGTTAAT